>NC_135234.1:125810678-125955678 GCF_051348905.1 Ranitomeya variabilis
ACGGATTCCTCTCTAGGGTTTGCTCTCCTCCGAACCATCAACAGGCGAGCATGGCGAGTATACCTCCCCGTACCTCTCCTGCGACGACTGGGGCACGCCTAAGCTACACCAAGGCGACGGTTCCAATACGGTCCTGATCTCCCCCCTGTAAGAGGGTGAGCACATAGAGTATACCTCTTATGTGCATCTCCCGGGCTCATCCGAAATTAAGCCCTCACCTTGGGCAGTATCCACTCAGGAACACGTCGTCACTTTTAAAAAGACTAAACGCATTCAAAAGATATTTGCTAATCACCCTGAGTTTCAGGACATTGTCCAAAAACACAGGGAACACCCGGAGAAGCGTTTTACGGTTCAAAAAGCCACGAAAGCTAAATATCCTGTCTCCAAGGATCTGGTGAAGGAGTTGTTGCTTCTCTCTCCTTCTGTGGATCCTGCCGTATCGCGACTCACATCTAAAGCAGTCTTATCCCTGTCCGACGGTTCATTAGTCAAAAATCCTTCTGACCGTCAAATTGACTACCTGGCTTGCTCAGTCTTTGAGGCCTCAGGAGCAGCTCTCCTTCCATCTTTTGCCGCTACCTGGGTGGCTAAGGCAATGGTGGCCTGGGCAGAGTTGTTAACCTCTACCATCCACGACAGTAATCTTCCCCCAGAGGCACCCAGACTAGCTAACCAGTTAGCTCAGGCCGGAGATTTCATAGTTAACGTTTCCATAGATGCGGCTAATTGCGCAGCGCAAGCGGCTGCAAACGCAATTTCCATCAGGAGGGCCTTATGGCTCTGCGATTGGCGAGCAGATTCTGCTTCTAAAAAGTGGCTGACTTCTTTACCTTACCAAGCTGGCCGTTTATTTGGGGAGAAACTAGACCAAATCATTTCTGACGCTACCAGAGGGCAGAGTAAATTAAATAAAAAAGGCTAGACTGGACTTTGCTAAAAAACATCTAAAAAAGCCAGTTCTGGAAGAACATTCTTTGGACAGATGAAACCAAGATCAACCTCTACCAGAATGATGGAAAGAGAAAAGTATGGCGAAGGCATGGTACAGCTCATGATCCAAAGCATACCACATCATCTGTAAAACACGGCGGAGGCAGTGTGATGGCTTGGGCATGCATGGCTGCCCTTGGCACTGGGTCACTAGTGTTTATTGATGATGTGACACAGGACAGAAGCAGTCGAATGAATTCTGAGGTATTCAGAGACATACTGTGTGCTCAGATCCAGCCAAATGCAGCAAAACTGATTGGTCGTCGTTTCATACTACAGATGGACAATGACCCAAAACATAAAGCCAAAGCAACACAGGAGTTTATTAAAGCAAAGAAGTGGAATATTCTTGAGTGGCCAAGTCAGTCACCTGATCTCAACCCAATTGAGCATGCATTTCACTTGTTAAAGACTAAACTTCAGACAGGCCCACAAACAGCAACTGAAAACCACCGCAGTGAAGGCCTGGCAGAGCATCAAAAAGGAGGAAACGCAGCGTCTGGTGATGTCCATGAGTTCAAGACTTCAGGCAGTCATTGCCAACAAAGGGTTTTCGACCAAGTACTAGAAATGAACATTTTATTTAAGATTATTTAATCTGTCCAATTACTTTTGGTCCCTTTAAAAACAGGGTGGCACATGTTAAGGAGCTAAAACTCCTAAACCCTTCATCCAATTTTAATGTGGATACCCTCAAATGAAAGCTGAAAGTCTGAACTTCAACTGCATCTGAATTGTTTTGTTCAACATTCATTGTTGTACTGGTAATGTCTATAACCAAAATTAGAAAAATATTGTCTCTGTCCAAATATATATGGACCTAACTGTATGTCTATATGTGTTAAGTGGTTGAAGTGGATCTCTCACGGTCAGTTACATGTCATTTTTTTATACCTGTTCTAAATGCCACTGTTCTTCAGAATCTGTTTTTTTGTTGTTTTTTTTTTTCTTTTGTCCCTGCTGCTCTCCATTCCTGGTGTATAAATTTAGTCTTGTTAGTGCTCATGAAGATGCCTGCAGAGAAGAGCTGAGGACCAGGCTAGGTTCTTCGCGTACAACGAAGTAAGGGTTCTGTTCCGGGAATGGAGAAGTGAAGAGACAAAAAAAAAATTAGATTCAAAAGAACAAAGGCCAGAAAAAAAATTACATATTTATGACAAGCGACTTATTGATACACTATAGGTGAAGTGCTACTCTGTATTTTTTGCAAAATTACTCCTTACTCTTTTTGTTGAACTGTAGGTGTGACATGGTGTATAGTAGTACACGTACACAGCAAAAGGTACAACAATAATGGATTGTATTGTGAGCTATAGAGCTAATACAATAGTTCAGTTATACGTATGAGATATAATGTCATTTTCTGCCTTTTTTCAGATGACGCACTGGATGAACTTGATCAGTATATAAACCACTTGCAGCAAAGCGTGGCCTCTACAACGCACTTACCTCCCACCTCTACTACCTCATCGCAGTACCATACATTTAGTTCTCTCCATTCTACCCGGGATATACTTTCCCTAATGGCTAAGTCAAAGGGCTTGGAAGTACCCAGTAAGTAGACTTATAAAAAAGGTGTACTTATTTTTGCAATGAAGCTTACAATCTTGCCAAGCATCATCCATCATGCTTATTAAACTCACTAATTTACTATGTGCTCTCTTGGCCATATCATAGTGAAACTGTAGTCATGAAAACCTCTGAAAAACTCAGTGCTTTTCTAGCAGTGAAGAAGAAAATTAGCTGGAGTCAGTGGATACAGAAGGTTCAGTACCGTTCACCTGAATGAGGTTGATTTGAGGACACGTACATGGATTTTTGCAAGTTCCATTCAGTTGAACTGGATTATCCGAAATTAATACAAGAAAATGTGTACATTTGATTCCACCTTAAGGGTAGGCTGCTCTGATCAACATCTGGGCAGAGCGTCAGGTTAGTGCTGCCGCTAATCAATGGCCGCTAATCAGTTTAGCATTTTGTCTTAGACAAAGAACCCATATTAATTGGCTGCTGATTTGCTGCAGCGCTCATTCGATTCTTCATCCAGGTGATGATCCCAGCAGACTGATGGCTGAACATGGAGTAGCAGCGCTGGTCCAGGGTAAGTATCTTTTTTTTTTTCTTTTTTTTTTTTCACCTCCCAGGATCCTTCATTAGGGGTTGTCCAGAAGAGGAGAGTCACTTTAAATGTATTTTTTGTCTAAATACGTTCTTCTGGGATATATAATTTAGGGCTCCATTACACACATACAAGTGCTTCTCACAAAATTAGAATATTAACCTCTATATAATATGAGATTCACTTTTTGTATTGAAGAACTGAAATAAAATGAACTTTTTGATGATATTCTAATTTTGTGAGAAGCACCTGTATTTTAGGCTTACTTTTCAAATGCATGTTAAAAAATTCAAGCATTTCAAGCAATTTTATGGCCTTTTTTACATGTGTTTTTGAAGAATCTATTATTTTGTACATTCATTTTTGTGCCATTTTTGAAGTTCTATTATAATGCCTATAATGAAAAATGCCAAAAGATGCCCAATACGCAGAGCATGTAGCATTTGATATGCTGTGTGGTCTTTTAGAGGTTTTTCCTGTATGGCCACTTTTCTGCCTACACACTGGGCAGGAACCTACAACACTGTTCCATTTAATAGAAAAGCGTGGTCCTGCATTTCCCTGCACAGCAGGTGGCCATGAGCACTGCCAGGCAGATGTGGATAGGTGGGGGTCCCATACGTCAGACGACACCTATAATATTGTCCTGACTTATTCTAGTGGTGGACCATAACGCTTGAAATCATGGTTATTTAGATCAGAGGTGTCAAACTGCATTCCTCGAGGGCCGCCAACAGGTCATGTTTTCAGGATTTCCTTAGCATTCCACAAGGTGCTGGGATCATTCTGTGCAGGTGATTAAATTATCACCTGTGCAATACAAGGAAATCCTGAAAACATGACCTGTTGGCGGCCCTCGAGGAATGCAGTTTGACACCTCTGATTTAGATGTCTACCGTATAAGAAGCTGCCATTTATACTGACATGTGAAATTCTGTCACTTCAGATTCATCTTTGTTTCTGCCTGCTAAGAATTTAAGTGGTCATCGAAAGTCTTTAAATCTGCTAGAAGTTCCTCAACCACACAAACCTAAGGTAGGAATGTGTTCCTGGTACATTAAGCATGAATTTTATTTAGCCGTCATTAATATGGGTTTTGGCCATGCTGCAAAAGACACAGGAATTACAGGGATTGTCCATTTAAAAAAAAAAAAATTAGTATGATGCCACTCACTATTTTGCCTTCTGTCAAATGAAACCTTACTGCAAGTGATCATTGCAATACTCCAGTGCTAAGAAAGAATCATTGATATGTAATTCCAGCTCTGCTCTGTCATCCTCGCTGTCTGCATGCAGTACATAGACAATGCGTCTCCTACCAACTGGTTTGGACAGCACACAGATTCCGTTATTTCAATTCACCCATTCACTTGCAAAATGGGCTAGAGTAGTTGATGGCTGTTTTTTTTTTTTTAATGCAGATTATATTCCCCCACAAAAAAATTGTAAATTGTCTCTTTAAATATAATGTCTGTGTGCTGTCCATGTAAAAAAGAAAACGGATCGCACAAGGACAACTAACACTAACATGTGAATAAGGCATTACTTAGCATTTTACTCCGATGACCACTTTAAGAATAGCATTAAGCTGTATAACTAAGGTAAATGTGCAGAAAATGTAAATGTTTCTTAGCCACAGGAGACCAGCTGCTGTGATCTCATATATTGTACACACATAATTAGGTGATTCCTGCTCTCCTTTTGTAAGATAGCGCACAGACAGACACAAGAGCCTGGAAGACATAATGCAGCAGTACTGAGCAGTGTGCCTGTGCATACAGTCCTGGGAGGATCTACATCATTTGTTAGACAGCTGTTGTACGTTCTGTGCTTCCCTGCCTGTTTTCCCACTCTGCTCACTTCACCTCACCTCTCTATAGGGTATAAAAGGAGGTGTAACCTGATACCTCACTGTCAATCTGTCCTGCTTTGTCATCAGTGGGTGGTGAGTTCAGGAGTTGGGGAGCAGAGGAACCAGTGGGTCATAACAAGAGAAGGAAGCAGATTTTCCTTGATAATATAAATTACAAAATGTATTTTATTTGCTTGTATTATTATTTTATTATAACACCAATAAAATCAAATAAATACCATATATAACCAAGGGGAACCAAAAAATACAGAAAAACCACAAGGTATGGCTGGAAAAAGTGGTAACAGTCAATATGGAGTAACCTTCACAATATCAGCATCATCATAATGACAGCAAAGTAATCACATATTCAAAGGACTTATATATAAAACATTAATAATACACCTGATACCACAGCCGTCAATGACAATGAACCCAAAGCCAGTGCATATATATGATAAAATAATAATTTATATACAAATAAAGTGCAAAGTACCAGCTAGGAATAAGTATAAGTATCAACAAATGGTAACATTTTTAAGGGTTCAGAATCATTGTAAGCCAAAGCATCAGAGGATATAATAATATTAGAAAAAAGCAAGTAAAGGGAACATACAGTTAGGTCCATATATATTTGGACAGTGACAACATTTTTCTCATTTTGGTTATAGACATTACCACAATTTAATTTTAAACAAAACAATTCAGATGCAGTTGAAGTTCAGACTTTCAGCTTTCATTTGAGGGTATCCATATTAAAATTGGATGAAGAGTTTAGGAGTTTCAGCTCCTTAACCTGTGCCACCCTGTTTTTTAAAGGGACCAAAAGTAATTGGACAATTGACTCCAAGGCTATTTCATGGACAGGTGTGGGCAATCCCTTCATTATGTCATTCTCAACTAAGCAGATAAAAGGCCTGGAGTTGATTTGAGGTGTGGTGCTTGCATTTGGAAGGTTTTCCTATGAAGTAAACATGCGGTCAAAAGTGCTCTCCATGAAGGTGAAACAAGCCATCCTTAAGCTCTGAAAACAGAAAAAACCCATCCGAGAAATTGCTACAATATTAGGAGTGGCAAAATGTACAGTTTGGTACATCCTGAGAAGGAAAGAAAGCACTGGTGAACTCATCAATGCAAAAAGACCTGGGCGCCCACGGAAGACAACAGTGGTGGGTGATCGCAGAATAATCTCCATGGTGAAGAGAAACCCCTTCACAACAGCCAACCAAGTGACCAACACTCTCCAGGAGGTCGGCGTATCAATATCCAAATCTATCATAAAGAGAAGACTGCATGAAAGTAAATACAGAGGGTTCACTGCACGGTGCAAGCCACTCATAAGTGTCAAGAATAAAAAGGCTAGACTGGACTTTGCTAAAAAACATCTAAAAAAGCCAGCACAGTTCTGGAAGAACATTCTTTGGACAGATGAAACCAATATCAACCTCTACCAGAATGATGGAAAGAGAAAAGTATGGCGAAGGCTTGGTACAGCTCATGATCCAAAGCATACCACATCATCTGTAAAACACGGCGGAGGCAGTGTGATGGCTTGGGCATGCATGGCTGCCAGTGGCACTGGGTCACTAGTGTTTATTGATGATGTGACACAGGACAGAAGCAGCCAAATGAATTCTGAGGTATTCAGAGCCATACTGTGTGCTCAGATCCAGCCAAATGCAGCCAAACTGATTGGTCGTCGTTTCATACTACAGATGGACAATGACCCAAAACATGAAGCCAAAGCAACCCAGGAGTTTATTAAATCAAAGAAGTGGAATATTCTTGAATGGCCAAGTCAGTCACCTGATCTCAACCCAATTGAGCATGCATTTCACTTGTTAAAGACTAAACTTCAGACAGAAAGGCCCACAAACAAACAGCAACTGAAAACCACCGCAGTGAAGGCCTGGCAGAGCATCAAAAAGGAGGAAACGCAGCGTCTGGTGATGTCCAGGAGTTCAAGACTTCAGGCAGTCATTGCCAACAAAGGGTTTTCAACCAAGTACTAGAAATGAACATTTTATTTAAAATTATTGAATCTGTCCAATTACTTTTGGTCCCTTTAAAAACAGGGTGGCACATGTTAAGGAGCTGAAACTCCTAAACCCTTCATCCAATTTTAATGTGGATACCCTCAAATGAAAGCTGAAAGTCTGAACTTCAACTGCATCTGAATTGTTTTGTTTAAAATTCATTGTGGTAATGTCTATAACCAAAATGAGAAAAATGTTGTCTCTGTCCAAATATGTATGGTCATAACTGTATTTACCCAGTATAGACCACCAGCCAGGGACCCACGACACCTGACGCACGTTTCGCTCAGGAAAGCTTCGTCGACCCCTGGACTTTATTTGTATATAAATTATTATTTTATCATATATATGCACTGGCTTTGGGTTCATTGTCATTGACGGCTGTGGTATCAGGTGTATTATTAATGTTTTATATATAAGTCCTTTGAATATGTGATTACTTTGCTGTCATTATGATGATGCTGATATATTGTGAAGGTTACTCCATATTGACTGTTACCACTTTTTCCAGCCATACCTTGTGGTTTTTCTGTATTTTTTGGTTCCCCTTGGTTATATATGGTATTTATTTGATTTTATTGGTGTTATAATAAAATTTATATATTTTATTACTTTTTCGCTTAGTGCTTTTTCTTTGGTGTATTTATGATTACTTGCCTGGCGTAACAATGATTTAGGTGCAGTTTATAGGTGTAATAATTGTATTATTATTTGTGGAAAGTTTGTTGGAACAGCAATGACCATATAAATATGATTGTACTTTTCCCAGGCAAAAGAGACTGAATTGAATTTACCAAAAGACACACATGGTAACCTGGACTGTGAAAAACTAGTGGAACAACTTAAAGACTGTCCAACTCTCCAGGACCAGGCAGATATACTCTACATATTGTGTGTTATAAAGTGAGTAGTGGACGGACTCGTCTGGGGGATCGGTTTGGGATTTTATCGTTAATCCATTATCAGGCATTTAAAGGATTGTCTCCTGCTGTTTGTGTCAGTCCGCGCTATGTGCAGGTCCTGCCCTACTGAAATCCTTTGGTTGTGGGACTACAGACGACACTTGTTACTTGAGGCAGTGGCCCAGGGCTGTGCTAATATTCTGGGCCATTCATCTATACTATTTAGCATAGATCTGTGCCATGTGGATTGTAATCTCCATATTGATAGCTGAAAATATTACTTCTTTTCTAGGATTAATAGCTAGCAGGATCATACATTGATTATTGTACTATTATTTCAGTCATTGGACTACTTCAGTAAATTTTTATAATAAAATCGAATGATGTGCTGTATAATTTAAAAAAAATGTAGGCTAGTTTATTTTAATTAAATTAGGGCCAGTTACATTTTTTTTTTTTATTTAAGTGGTCTAAAGCATAATGTGGATCTGTCATTATCCTATGTTTTCCTAATTATTCCTTCCCTCTTAACACTGACTGTTGCCTGCATCTGCCTGTATGTATAGGGCCATCAAATTATGGATAGAAGGGGATATGAGATCGGGGGAGCCCTCGTCTAATAAACGTATTGAACAGAAACTGCCTGTTTATATAAAATTAAAAGAGCTGGTTCAGCACACGGAGATGCCGGGGACGTCTTTCTATGTAACAACCATCGTTTTTAGTTTTTCTAAGAACAAAAACCCTGTAAAGAGGGTCTACAACATGGACTATGCACCTTTATCGAGAACATGGGGCCCGAAGTCTTCTCTTCTGATAAGAGTTGCGTGCTGCTCCTAAAAAAATATGCTCCATATTCTCCTGTTTCAGACACTCCCTTTTACAAAAAAAACTCTTGCTTTTCTACAACCAGTTCCGTTCAAAAGGCCAAACTTCCACATATTCAATTCTTATCACTTGTCCAATTGACAGGTCATAAAAAATACGATTAATATAATACTATACCTCGACCTGCGTCTCCCTAGTCCTTAGACCAGGCTTTAATGGTTTTCTGGGCTCAAGAGAAACTTCTGCAGTCAACTTACATCAGTGCAGATTTCCAAATTGTGAGTTCGCAATGTGCACACTGTCAGGATACCCCTCCATTTCCAGCACAAGTGGGAGAGCACATGACCAGAAGTATGCCGTTTCCACACCTGCAGTCATGTGCCAACTAAGTTCTCATCCACTTCTCTCAATGCTTTATTGCTCTGGAAATGGAGGGATATTCTGACAGCGTGCACATTGTCACGATTTAGCAACCTGCATTCACATAGTGTGAAAAATTAGTGCTTGGAAAACCCCTTAAAATTTGGTCCTATATTCACTACTCTGAAACTGTACATGTATTTATTAGGGTTTTACAAGTATTTTTATTAGTATTAACATATGTTTCCATCTGAAAAATGTATCCTAACCCATTCAATATTTCTGTGTGTAGAGGTCTTGATTGGGACACAAATCTGAATGGGCAGTGTGGAGTAACCGTGCATTGCCTACTGAGTGAACTGTATGGCAAAGCTGGCCACAATCGAGAATGGGGTCTAATCCGCTACATCTCAGGGTTACTGAGGAAGAGAGTGGAAGTTCTGGCAGAGGTACAGCACCCAAACTTTTTCATGTCACTATTTTCTGGGCACTCTAAGCAGACGCAACAACTCAATATCATTCTTGAAATCTTATTTCATCAGGCATGTACTGACATCCTTTCACACCAAAAGCAGCTAACCGTAGGATTGCCCCCCGAACCTCGAGAGAAGACCATTACAGCGTAAGCATCTATTAACTTTGGTAACATTACAGTATGTACAGCATTATAACCACAGTTCTAGAATACAGCATGGATCATCATAGGGAAAGTTGACTTTTACGAGTATTAAGGTGTCCACACATATTAGATGAACATTGTCCAAACTTGCTAATTTTGGCAGGACATGACCACTATCTAATGTGGCCCAACTTCCCCAAAACACCCCACCCCAACATCAGTGAAAAATTGGTTTGGTTGTAACTTATTTCCTTCTCCACAATAAGAGCACAGGCACGCTTGGGTGAGCCAAGCCTGAACCTCTATGGGGAGATGACTGGTGGCCAAAGTATATGGACACCTTTAAAGTCTTATCATTTGGCTGGACTCTATTTGTATTATTTAAGGTTATTAAATGTAATTGATTGTAATAATATTAGTAATAATAAGCCAATGACACATGATGTTTGCAGTGTATTGAAACACTGCCAGAAAATTGCTATTAATTTAGTTCTTTTACTTAATCTTAAAATTGATTTCAAATACTGAAGAGACCTTAAGAGGGTTGTCCACTACTCGGACCACCCCTTCTCAATTCCTATGTTTCCCCACAGTAAAATAATAACACCTATACTCGCCACCTGTGCCAGCGCTGTTCCAGTGTTCGGCAGTGGCTCTCCCGGAGATCACGTTACATTATGTCACGCGATCTCTGTGGCTAATCAGCCCTGGTTTCACTCTCCCGTCCTACAGATACAATTAGTAGAGACAAGGAGTTTTGGCGTGCACTTGGTCCTTAAGTGAGATGCTGGTAGAATGGAGTGTGTGAACCCAAGATCAAGGCAGGGGAAATTTTACCGCACCGTCTCAATGGATAGTGATGCAAGTTTTTATTCAGCAATTGGCGAACAGTGAAATACTTTGTGTAAGTGGCGACAAAATGGAACACAACGTTTTGACCCTATATGGGTCTTCATCATAGTGTAGTTGTTTAGTAGAGAGTAAAGGGAACCCTTTCAATAGGAAGTCGCAGGATATGTGAGAAAGCACTGCTCCTTTGGTTGGCACTCCCATATGACGTTTTGGCACGGGAGCGCCTCGGAATACCCAACCAAAGGAGCAGCGAGAGGCGAGAAGTATTATACAGTAGTTGTCCTAGTAGTGGACAACCCCTTTAACTATTGTAATTAATAGAATACAATGTATATACATACAGCTAAGGTTGTTTTTATCATAGACCTTTGCCTCCAGAGGAATTGGCTCATCTGATCTATGAAGCCAGTGGGCAAGACATTAGCATTGCTGTGCTGACACAGGTAAGACTTCATTAGAGAACTGCTCTTCAGACTGTATTAAAAGTTAAGTTAAACCTGTAAAATTGTCATATAAAAGTTGTGTTTAATGTGTAGAATATAGTAATTGAATTATGTATAAACTTGTCAATAAAGTGAAGACCTTTTCCTTTCCTAGGAGATAATGCTGTATTTGGCCATGTATGTCAGATCTCAGCCCAGTCTCTTTGCAGAGATGCTCAGACTCCGTATTGGCCTTATCATCCAGGTTATGGCCACCGAGCTCGCACGCAGCCTGAACTGCTCAGGTTCGTTGTATCTTTATATTAGAAGAGTTTCTTTATCCACTGCTCGACGTATACATGTATAATAGCTGATGATTTAGTATGTTCACAATGCAAACCATACTTTCTACATGCTCAGTTGTCCATTTACTTCAGCTTGAGAAGACCTTATGACCTTCCAGTGTAAAGATCCCTATACACATTAGGAAAAATCAGCCAAACCGCAAATTTCGGTTGCCCATTTATATAGTGGGATATAAGGAACGGGTGGTTGGAATTCAGTCACCAGATCCTTTCCTTCGGTGGAGGCTCTCTTCTAGAGAACACAGGCATGTTCGGCCTAGCTGAGTGTTCCTGGGCATGGGAGATGTAAGAGAGATGACTGTCGGCCAAACAATGGTTCTTCCAATGTGTATGGCCGGCTGTAGATGTCCCAACTGATCTGCCTCTACCCATTTACCATTTATAGTTTATTTTGTCAACCCATTGTCATCACATCTATATTTCCAGTCCTGTGTGGAATCATCACTGCTCTTCAGATCGTCATGAAGCCGCTTTTTGAACTTTATTTCCAGGTGAAGAAGCCTCTGAAAGTTTGATGAGTCTTAGCCCTTTTGACATGAAAAATCTACTCCATCATATTCTGAGCGGGAAAGAGTTTGGTGTGGAACGTAGTAGTAAGTGAATATATAGAATAATGAATACATATTATAAATTACTGTATATTGGTCCCTCGGGTTATGGCTTTGGCTTACAATATTTTCAACTCACATGGACCTTTGTAACTTGAAATCAGGTTAGTTTTACAATGGCAGGTAGAGCGATTGACGGAGAGGATTCAACTAGTCATCATGTGCATGTCACTGGTTCTGTGAATCCATGTGTGACATGGATGACAAGCAGTTTTATTACTGGAGTGCATGTACCGAATGGCTGTGCGAAGTGAAGTTTGTCCAGATATTCAAATTTCCTTCTTGTTTCTTCAGTGCGACCAATAGAATCAAGTGTGACCAGTCCAGCGATCTCCATTCATGAGATGGGACACACTGGAGCCACCAAGACTGAGAGGACTGGGATCAATCGGCTGCGAAGTGAAATGAAACAGGTGAGATTTATATTGTCAAAAAAAAACAACAACTTGTCAATTCTAACAAAAAATCCAAATTCCAAGTAGCAGTAATATGGATGTATCGGACGTTAATGTATCCAATACTGACCAAACTTGTATTATGGAAGAAATATCTCATCCCTCTAGTGACAGTCCGTTAGACCTTAGAAAGCTGTGTTACTAGAATAAAAAATGTGTTAATGGAAAATAATAAACAACGGCAGACGGGGTTTTTTTTTCCACTTATCCTTCTAAATAAAAAAAAAATAAAAATTATGAGCAATCAATAAGTTATATAATAGATACCCCAAGTTGATACCAGTGAAAATTAGAATTTGAGGGCTTGGTGGATTTTTATTGTACTACTATTTTGTTCTTAAATCCATGTATATGGGGCTAAAAGTCATTTTTGCATTCGGTTTTCATTGAAAATGTCACTATTTACCTTTTATAACTGGCTGCAGAATGAGTTATCTGAGAATCTGTCAGTGAGCTCTTTATGGCAGTCTAAAGGTACCTTCACACTAAACAACTTTCCAACGAGAACGAGAACGATCTGTGACGTTGCAGCGTCCTGGATAGCGATCTCGTTGTGTTTGACACGCAGCAGCGAACTTTATTTGGTCGTCAGATCGGCGTGTATCGTCGTGTTTGACAGCAAAAGCAACGATGCCAGCGATGTTTCTTCATGGAGCGAACAACCAGCGAGAACGATAAGTACGTCACTGGATCGCTCCTGCATCGTTCTGCTGTTGCCGGTGTCTGACGTCTCCAGCGACCTAAACAGCGACGCTGCAGCGATCGGCTCATTGTCTATATCGCTGCAGCGTCGCTTAATGTGACGGTACCTTAACATCAAAGATTATAACTTTTATCTCAATTTTTCTGAGCGCCTCTTAGCTGATTTATAATCACAGATCACATCAAAGTTTGGTGTTCAAGGAAACAAAGAGATTGTAACAGCAAAATGCTGCAAAATTTTTACTTAAACACAATTGCAAAAATTATCAGGTCCATGCTCAAGCGTCTAGGTAAAAAAAAGTTCCCAAATGTGGACAACCCCTTTAAGAAAGCAAAGCCTCATTTGGCCTAAAAAAAAAAAAAAAAAAGTAAAGATTTCTGGCTCTCCGAATGTGGTTATGAAGAAAATAAAAATGAAATAGCAAAAAAAGTTCTGTGAATTGATTTTCGGTCAGTATTTTACCCCACTTTCTGATATCAGTCCTATGCGCAGATATAGAGCAGTCATATCTTAGTGCATAGCCGTCTATATGGATGAGGGTTACTGATCATCACACTGTAGATGTGGGGAATAGGTAAAACTGCTGCTAAGTGCTTGTTACCATAGTAACCCAGCAAATCATTGGTTTCACTTGCTAAACCGCAGCCGCAGAAAAACATATATAGGAGGGCCATGGCAACATCGATTCTGCTTATTCTTTAAAAAAAAGGAGCTTTAAGTGTCACAGTCACATGCACCTTGTATAGATCCTTTACCTATTCGTTTAGATGCCGCATATTCGTTCCCAGACTTTATGGCAGCAGTGACCCAATAGGGCCATGGACCTGATTCATCAATGGTGCAACATTTTCCCAAAGCCATAATTCCCTGTTGTCATTCCAGGTCAGATTGTCAATGGTCTTTTAGGAGGAAACCCATCAGGTGCAGGAGTGAGTGAAATGTATGTACTATACTGACTATAACTTAAAGCACCACTCCAGGTTTTTTTTTTTTTTTTTCAGCACTGGAGTGGCGCCGCTAATAACGTAAGGTCCCCAACTCTAGTATTCTACTCACCTGCTGCCGTCTTCAGCTCTTCCCAGCGCCACTCCGGTCCCGCGCCGCCTTCTTGTGACCACAACTTCTGACTGACCGGTGAAGTCAGAGGTAACGGTCACAAGCTCTCGGTGTAAGTCTATTGGAGCCTCATTCTGGCCTCATTCTGCCCCCATAGACTTACACTGAGTTGTGGAGTCTGACCGGAGCAGTGCCGGTAACATAAGATGGCGGCTGGTAAGTATGAGACTAAGTGCAGGGAACATAGATTAGTGGCACCACTCCAGTGCTGCAGGGAAATAAATACTGGAGTGGTGCCTTAACCCTATGATAATATTCAGGAAACCAAACCATTATTTAAAGACATTTTCATCTAGTGACATTTAGCATTATCATTGATAATAGGCAGCATTTTTTCCTCATTAGTGAGGACTTTGAATTGTTTCCTGTGGGATCATGGTCCAAAATGACCCTGAGATTAAAGGGGTATTGCATTAGCGAAGAACTGGGCAAGTAAGAGGAAATACAAAATAATTAAAGACTCCTAACTCACCTGATATATTTCACCTTATGTTCCAGTGCAGCTTGCCACCAACCTTTGCTTACTGTGCTGCAGACCCCAACTATCCTCCTGACCACTGCAACCAATCACTGGCCATAGAGGTGTACCGAGACCAGTGACTGGTGGCAGTGGTCACATGAGCGGGTAGGATGTCATCACGGACCTTTCTTATGTGGCTTTTGGCGTGGAAAGTACAACGATAACTATTTTAAACTTTAAATTTATTAAACGCCTACAAAATTTGTCTCATTGCTATGTATATAGGAATATGCTGAAAAAAAAAAAAAAATAAATATATATATATATATATATATATATATATATATATATATATATATATATATAATTTTTGTGTATGTATGTGTGTGTGTGTGTGTATATATATAGAGAGAGAGAGAGAGAAAAAAAAACAATCAGCACTCCCAATGTGAACACGTGCAAACTGCAACACATAGATAAAAAAGATCACAGCAGCATATGTACATGAATCGGCCATGTGAAAACACAGGCAAATATACATTTCTCAAAAATATTTTTTCATAAAAAAATTTTTAAAAAAATGTTTTCCATAAAACTTACAGTTAAAGATGAAATGGAGATTCTTAGCGCATAAATTGGCCAATTCATGTGTGCCCATCAACCACGAATTTTTTGAGAAATGTATATTTGTCTGTGTTTTCACATGGCCGATTCATGTACATGTGCTGCTGTGATTATATATATATATATATATATATATATATATATATATATATATATATATATATATATATACCGTATGTAATATGAACAATTTGACATGCACATACACCTATGATATCAGTAATGATTCCGGATTTCTGAATGTGTGACATAAATTTGTGAAATGCAGTGTTTTGTTCTATTGAAATAATGTGGTTTATTTCCGGTTTCAGATGGATAGGAGATTTAGTGCCGATGATCAGGTGAATTATCATGTGGATGTCACCTACTTAAGTGTACTTTTCTAATTTTTACTAATTCTAACCCAAGATATCTATTTACAGTTCTCGATCTGCTGAATATTATTATTTGACCTACTTATTCCTTAATGGTAATTATCAGTTCAATAACATTCCTTTAATCTCTTGATGGGACCTGAAAGGTCTTGGACTATGAGATATTCGTGCAGTAATATAAAAGCATATAATACTGACTTTTAATGACAAGCCAAATGAAACTGGTAGAATTGTCTTATTATACCCAGTTAGGGCATGTGGGTGTTGTAGTGAGGAGCCCCCGCTGTATAGAGAAGCCTAAGGGCTTCCCAGGGTAACTAGCTCTGATCAGGAGTTAGAGAAAGCACGAATAATGATCGCAGCTCCTTCTAAAAAGGGCTCATCTTCATAAAATCCCCTAGCCGGTTTCTCTGCTCAGTTTTCAGATTTTGGTCTTGTGAAATCCTTCATTCTGTGCCAGGAAACATGCCAGATTATCAAACTTTCTGATTTATCAGATACCAGATTAAAGGAATTTTATTGTATTTTGTAATCTTGTGTTCTCTTTGGATTTACCAGTAACAAACAAGGGTTGTAAATAGCAAAAGATTGGTTGAAATAGTTGAAAGCCTCGTTATCTAACATTGCTTTTTTAGAATAATAATTATTAATTTTATATTATGATTAATATATTATTTATTAGATATTAATATTATTAGGGTAAATCTGAAAAAAATATATATACAGTACAGACCAAAATTTTGGACACACCTTCTCATTGAAAGATTTTTCTGTATTTTCATGACTATGAAAATTGCACATTCACACTGAAGGCATCAAAACTATGAATTAACACATGTGGAATTATATACTTAACAAAAAAGTGTGAAACATCTGAAAATATGTCTTATATTCTAGGTTCTTCAAAGTAGCCACCTTTTGCTTTGATGACTGCTTTGCACACTGTTGGCATTATCTTCATGAGCTTCAAGAGGTAGTCACCGGAAATGGTCTTCCAACAATCTTGAAGGAGTTCCCAGAGATGCTTTGCACTTGTTGGCCCTTTTGCCTTCACTCTGAGGTCCAGCTCACCCCAAATCGTCTCGATTGGGTTCAGGTCTGGTGACTGTGGAGGCCAGGTCATCTGGAGTAGCACCTCATCATTCTCCTTCTTGGTCAAATAGCCCTTACACAGC
Source organism: Ranitomeya variabilis (assembly GCF_051348905.1). Classification (NCBI taxonomy): domain Eukaryota; kingdom Metazoa; phylum Chordata; class Amphibia; order Anura; family Dendrobatidae; genus Ranitomeya; species Ranitomeya variabilis. The sequence goes on from NC_135234.1 coordinate 125,827,542, forward strand.
CTGGAGGTGTATTTGGGGTCATTGTCCTGTTGAAAAATAAATGATGATCCAACTAAACACAAACCAGATGGAATAGCATGCCGCTGCAAGATGCTGTGGTAGCCATGCTGGTTCAGTATGCCTTCAATTTTGAATAAATCCCCAACAGTGTCACCAGCAAAGCACCATCACACCTCCTCCATGCTTCACGGTGGGAACCAGGCATGTAGAGTCCATCCGTTCACCTTTTCTGCGTCGCACAAAGACAACAGTGGTTGGAACCAAAGATCTCAAATTTGGACTCACCAGACCAAAGCATAGATTTCCACTGGTCTAATGTCCATTCCTTGTGTTCTGTAGCCCAAACAAGTCTCTTCTGCTTGTTACCTGTCCGTAGCAGTGGTTTCCTAGCAGCTATTTTACCATGAAGGCCTGCTGCACAAAGTCTCCTCTTAACAGTTATTGTAGAGATGTGTCTGCTACTAGAACTATGTGTGGCATTGACCTGGTCTCTAATCTGAGCTGCTGTTAACCTGCGATTTCTGAGGCTGGTGACTCAGATAAACTTATCGTCAGAAGCAGAGGTGACTCTTGGTCTTCCTTTCCTGTGAGCCAGTTTCTTTGTAGCGCTTGATGGTTTTTGCCACTGCACTTGGGGACACTTTCAAAGTTTTCCCAATTTTTCTGACTGACTGACCTTCATTTCTTAAAGTAATGATGGCCACTTGTTTTTATTTACTTAGCTGCTTTTTTCTTGCCATAATACAAATTCTAACAGTCTATTCAGTAGGACTATCAGCTGTGCATCCACCAGACTTCTGCACAACACAACTGATGGTCCCAACCCTATTTATAAGGCGAGAAATCCCACTTATTAAACCTGACAGGGCACACCTGTGAAGTGAAAACCATTCCCGGTGACTACCTCTTGAAGCTAATCAAGAGAATGCCAAGAGTGTGCAAAGCAGTCATCAAAGCAAAAGGTGGCTACTTTGAAGAACCTAGTTGGATTTTTCTATAGCCCTGCAGCCTAGTCAACTGTTTCCAAGTAATCTTGGTCTAGTTATCTTGTATACATGGTAGATTTTAGCTGACAACCTCTATTAACAACTGTTACATTATTCATGGTTGTCACTCATATTAAGGCTACTTTCATACACCCGTCGGTACGGGGCCGTCGCAAAACCGTCGGCCTGACGTACCGACGGACGTTGTGCAAATAGTGCACAACATGGGCAGTGGATGCAGTTTTAAGACGCATCCACTGCCCATTGTGAGTTCCGGGGAGGAGGGGGCGGAGTTTCGGCTGCGCATGCGCGTTCTGAAATGGCGGAGCCGACGGACAAAAAAACTTTACATTGAAGGTTTTTTTGTCAAGACGGACCGCCAAAACACGATGCATCCGTCGCACGACAGATGCGACGTGTGTCCATCTGTCGCAATCCGTCGTTAGTAAGTCAACGGCAAAAAAACGGATCCTGCGGGCACATTTGCAGGATCCCTTTGTTTGCCATAACGACGGATTGCAATGGAGGAATAAAGACGGAAGTATGAAAGTAGCCTAACACGGACCCTGTACTGTTACACCCTCTATAACAGATCTCTTGGTCAGTGAGCATAGGAGCTTGGTGGGCAGAGAAGCCTTCACTTTTAGGGGTCAGTGGAGTGAAAAGGTCCAGTTCTCTTCCAGTGTATCAGATAATGTCTAAAGCTGAATCTTCAGCAGACAGGCGTAGGTCATGGAGTATTTGGTTAAATTTAAGGGCACTCATCATTATCTCATACTCTTCATTAAATACATGACTCTTTTATCACTTTGTGTATCATCTTAAATACAAATAAAACGTTATTCAAAGTAAAGGAAAACAATAACATGTATATAATGTGTATGTGTGTGTGTGTGTATATATAATATATATATACATACACACACACACACACACACACACACACACACACACACACACACACACACACACACACATACACATATATACACACACACACTTGAGTTTGGAATTTTATGTGTGTGTATATATAAATTATACATCCTTTAGGAAATGAAGACTAAGCATTACTATAGGGTCGCCACTCTGTCTCCTATTATGACACAGTTAGAAGCAGGAATGTGCCATCGTATAGCGGATCGGATTGTTTATATATTGTTTTATATTGTGGCCATAGTAACACAATGACAAAGCTCATATCATGGTATATAATCTGTCCTCGGCTTTGTGTTAAGCTCGGTCACACAGAAGCAGTGTATATAATGCACCTTTTTTAGCCGTGGTGCCTCTAGCTGGGATCTCGCACTGCTCACTGAGCCGACGGCGTCACACTGCGGAGCTCAGTCTGCACACTGCACATTAATTTTTGCCATTCTTTAAAATTCTTGGTATTTCAGATTCTCTGCCGATTTTCTTTTATCCAGTTTGATTGATTGACCGATCAGACCAGCTGCATTGTGGCACCGCTGTCCTGAACTGTGCGCACTTTGATGTTACAAGTAGAGGCAGTTTTGCTTTGGGGTCACTGAAGCCCCCCGGAACCAGCTCCATAGCAGAGAGCTTGTAAGCACAGCACTCAGTGCCTAAGAGACTGGCCACCACTGATGGACTGCAGCGGTGACCTAGGTGTCACCTGTACAATGAGCCATAAATAATAAAATAACAAATCCTTAGATTCTTGAGAATGAAAAGCATTATTAATAAGAAGTACATTTCAAAGTTGTTTTTAAAAGCACTTTGCAATTTTGCCCATTTACAATGATGAGACAGCCTCTTTGCATCTGTCAGCAGGTTTTTGTTATGCAATCTGAGAGCAGCATGATGTAGGGCAAGAGAGGCTGATTCCAGCGATATATCTTACTGGACTGCTTGGTGCTGTTGTGATAGAATCCCTGTTGTAGATGTAGCAGTGGTCAGACTGCTGAGCCCGGTATAACAGTGCCCTCATCCCTGATTGCCAGTTTACTGTGTACAATGTATACTGTCAGCAGCCTGCCAGTCAGGTGTGGGGGTGGGATTACACAGATTAGCCTGACTGCTATGCATGTGAGACCTAGTCCGGCAGTGGTAATCTACTGATAAAATTCTGGTTGTATTGAAACTGCAGCACACAGCCTAATAAGTGACACATCCATGGAATCAGGGTCTCTTATGTTGCTCACAGATTAAATAGCAAAAAACTGATGACAAATTCCCTTTAAGTGTATATTAGGAATGAGGAAATAAATTTGCAGGACCTGGTCCAGCAGCCAGGTCAGTATTCAGGGGCTGCTGGGTAGGAGCCGTGCAAACTGCCTTCTACCTGCCTACATCCCTGTCCTGCCTGGCATACCACAGCCATAACCTCTTTCAAGAATAGCTAATCAAAAGAAGAGTTGGGGATGTCGTCAACCGACCACACAACACTGACGTGGCTGCTGAACCAGTGTCCAATTTGCTCACCTCTAGTGTATATTCATTCTCTGGCGTGAAGTTGAACAGTTAGGCAGGCCATATCCGCTGGTATGATTTACAATCACTTGCCCTCTAAATGGCAATTACATAAAATATACCGTACCATACTTTGGATGAATCCATCTAACCGGATCTTTCCACTAATAGTTACTAACAGCCTCTCCCCTTTCTGGATCTGTATCTGTCAATTTGCTTCCTAACGATAAGATCCATTGCACGTCTGTTAGATTAGCTTTTCATCTGCATTATTTTCTGTGTCCTCCTGTAGTTCTTGTATGGCCATTCTGTAAGCAGCAGCATCTACTCATCCAGATCTACGGTAAAACCACCAATTATTTGCTTAGATTTCACTTACTCTCACTATTGTACAATTGCTGTATACATAGATCCCTGGTGTTGACCCATACCTGCCTGAAATAGGTAAGTATACACATGAGTCAATGTTGAAGTGCAAAAATAAATTCTCCATAAGTGGCAGCCTTCAGTGAGTGATCAGAGTTATTGAAAAGAGTCTCCACCTTTTTTATAATTTCAATGTTCAACCGAGTTGGGATTATATATTGCAGTTGAGTAATGGTTTGCCAGTTTAGTGGTTTGCCAGTTTAGTGGTTTGCCAGTTTAGTGGTTTGCCAGTTTAGTGGTTTGCCAGTTTAGTGGTTTGCCAGTTTAGTGGTTTGCCAGTTTAGTGGTTTGCCAGTTTAGTGGTTTGCCAGTTTAGTGGTTTGCCAGTTTAGTGGTTTGCCAGTTTAGTGGTTTGCCAGTTTAGTGGTTTGCCAGTTTAGTGGTTTGCCAGTTTAGTGGTTTGCCAGTTTAGTGGTTTGCCAGTTTAGTGGTTTGCCAGTTTAGTGGTTCGCCAGTTTAGTGGTTCGCCAGTTTACGCTGGGGAGGCATACTAAGATCCTGACCCTATACAAAAAGGTGAAATCAGGTAATTGTGAAGCACTCAGATATGACGATGCCAAAATTTGGGAATGAGATTTTTTTTTTTTTTAAAACTCCTGTGTTTACATGAGGAGATGACTGTGCTCACGAATAAATGCTGCCTAGATTTTCCCCTTTTTAAGTACTTTATTACCGTATTCGATGTGCATAGAATGTACTGTGCCTTCATGTTCTTGTTTTTACAGGTACTCGCCTAAACCCTGAATTCGTGGGCTGCCTCTGAATGTATTTTTTGCATTGTGTCTGTTTTCACCGTGAAGGTGAATCATCATCTTTGTGGATTCCAGAGATTTACTGCTGCATTATGTTATCAGTTTATTCCTGAATTAATTGTGTGTTGATCGATTATTATATATTAATTGTACAATTCATGCATATATAGCTAAGAATTTCTGAGTATTGAAGCCTCCTGAGGATTGTGCAAAGCCTCATGAAATGATAGTCAAATAAATTAAATTTTTCTTTTCCACTTTTTGGCTTAAAATCTTGAAGTAGAATGATAACGAAGAGTAGGAAAAAAAAACGTATTGATCTTTTCATGTTTTATTACAGAGATGCAGTAGTCCTTCGTCTCCTACGGGAACTCTGTCTCCTATTGCATCCTCTGGTCCACAGCTTGTTTGGGATGATCACCAAGGCCAGTGGCTCAGAAGAAGAAGGTTAGATGGAGCCATCAACAGGGTGCCTGTTGGTTTTTATGAAAAAGTGTGGAATCTTCTCCAGAAAGTAAGTCTTTTTTTAAATAGTGACAGCATTGTCCACTTGCACACAACCTATTGTATTTTTAGTCCCATGCATAAATGACTGATGCCTCTAGCGTCATATGCTTTATCTTATCACTTTGCTGTTTCATTCACCTTCAAAAATATCCTGCATGTTTTAATTAAAGAGTTATTCTCAACATGTGTCTTCAGCCGCAGACAGCTCTCCACTCTCTTCACTTCCTTGCTGTTGGGGGGTGGGCGATCATTGAGTGGCAGTGCTGGTCAGTATCATTTTGCTGAGCTTATCATGCTACTGTGATATACTCAGGTCTATCAGTGCTTGTTCTGAAGTCTACACTGTTATCACTGGTTTTGGATTTGAAGAGAAAACCTTGATATTTCTGTGCTGCTGATGAGTAGATTGAAGATCCAGCGCCAGAAGTTAGTATAAATGCGTTTTTTAATCTACACGTTTCGAAGTACGCACATTTCTTCTTCAGGATACAACCACACTCAACTCATCAGCAGCTCGGAAATATCCACGTTTTCTCTCCCAAATCCATTGTATCGGTCAGATTTCCTGTGGATTTGCTCCAGCTGGAGTTTTTCTACCTATATATATTGTGTGATCACAGCTCTATCAAGTTAGCATAACTTTTTACCGTATTTTTCGGACTGTAAGACGCACCGGACCATAAGGCGCACCCCAAATTTGGGGTGAAAATTGCAGAAAAAAATATTTTTTATAAGATGGGGGTCCGTCTTATTGTCCGAATTTACAGTATCTTACCTGAGGGCTGGCGGTGGCAGAGCAAGGTCACAGGAGGCATGGTGTCGGCAGAGGTGGGGTGATGCGGTACGGCGTGCACCTGAGCAGGGTCCCTTCCTGCTTAGGTGGGCGACGCCACGGCCTGGTGTCCATGGGAGGATTGCAGCAGTGGTTACCGGCAGAGGTGCCGGGATGAGGAGGTGCCGGGATGAGGAGGTGCCGGGATGAGGAGGTGCCGGGATGAGGAGGTGCCGGGATGAGGAGGCGCAGTGAGCGGTATGGCGTCAGAGGGGTCCCTTTCCCCAGTGAGGTGATGCAGCAGCCCGGTAAGCAGCAGAGCCGGGTGAATCCTGTTGTTAGCGGTGGTGGCGGCCATCTTCCGGAGGCCGCGCATGCGCAGATGAAGCGCTCTGCTTCCCGGGGCTTCAGGAAAATGGCCGCGCGTGCGCAGATGGAGATCGCGGCGGCCATTTTCCTGAAGCCAAGAACTTCAGGAAAATGGCCGCCGCGATCCCCATCTGCGCACACGCGGCATCCCGCGGCCATTTTCCTGAAGCCCCGGGAAGCAGAGCGCTCCATCTGAGCACGCGCGGCCTCCGGAAGATGGCCGCCACCACCGCTAACAACAGGATTCACCCGGCTCTGCTGCTTACCGGGCTGCTGCATCACCTCACCGGGGAAAGGGACCCCGCTCACTGCGCCTCCTCATCCCCGCACGTCTGCCGCCACACCTCTGCCGCCACACCTCTGCCACCGCACCTCTGCCGCCACGGTAAGCCTGCATTGCGACTATTAGACGCACCCCCCATTTTCCCCCCTTTTTTGGGGGGGAAAAAGTGCGTCTTGTAGTCTGAAAAATACGGTAATTCATTTCTGTTTTATTCCTGGTAAGACTCTATTGCGCTTTTTTGCTCCTGTATATAAACACTATTTTTGCACATAGAGATAATACGGCCTTTGAACTAATACATGGTTTTGGAAAGTGAGATCAGTGATTAGGAGAACTTCTGATAGTGGAGGCAGGGTGCTTTCGTTTTTTTGCAGGACTGATAACATCAGCTCCAGGTCAGAAGATGAGAGGGAGGGGTAGGAAGCAGCTGTATAGATTTCCCCACGTAAACTAATAACAGCCTGTTCTCACCTCTGGTGTTGACGCAGTTCTTCCAGACCTCCACATTATGTCACATGAGCCCTACAGCCAGTCAATAGCTGTAAGTAGACCACTTTACTCTCAGGTTCTTCAGAAGAAACTGACATCCGGAAGAAGAGAGAGCTGCTTCTCTCTGACTTCATACAGATGTCTGTTACGTCCTAAGGAAGTGAGAGTGGCGTGACCACTGATTGGCTCCAGGGCTGACGTGACATAACGTCATGAGAGACCGAATGCTAAATTCACTGGAACAACACTGGCACTGGAGGTGGGTACAGGCTGTTATTATTTTACATGGGGGGACATGGTGATTGAGAAGTTGTTGTCCAAGTATTCCTGACAACACCTTTAATGGGCTGGAGAGAAGAAACTGGGATCTCAGGAGTTAACTCCATAGCCTGGAATATAGCTCAATGACAGTTTCCTTGCCAGAAAGCTGTAAACTCTGTAAGACAAAAGCTCTCATAGTAGGAGAATGACAGCAGATAGGACAAGTCAGTTTCCCAATTTCTTATTTTCATGCTGCCTAACTAACCATAAACATTTCATAACATTGCAATATCGGTTTAAAAGCAATACAAGAGCCAGTATGAGTCAGGCGTACACCTCAGGTACAAATGTTTTTTATCAAAGTATTACACACAGAAACCAGTACCAATTATACATATGTGCTTTGTATATTAAGATATGATTGCTGATGGGTATACATGGGTATATTTAGCTATAGGTATACAGGAATGTTATTATTGATGTGTATCGGTTTGTGTATCCTTTTTACATTTACAAAATGTTCTATCTTTTTCTTTTATTTTTTTTCAGTGCCATGGTTTGTCTATTGATGGCTACGTACTTCCATCTTCAAGCACAAGAGAGGTAATGTCAAATATTTATTGGCCATAAAGTATACTAAAATCAAATGTATTACAAGTGCATTGTACACTGATCAGCCACTGACCTGTGAAGAGAAGAACTTGATCATCTTGTGATCTGTCAAGGATGGAAGTATGAAAAACAGGCAAAAGTAAAATGGAAATAACTTTGGCAAGTGCCCTAATTGTGTGTTGGACGACTGGGTTAGAGCTTCTCCTTGTGGTGTAGTATTCCATATGGTCAGTAGTTAGCAATTCTCAAAAGTGATCCAAAGAAGAACAATCAGTGAAACAGCTTAAGGATTATGGGAACCCCCAGGTCATTGATGTGTGTGGAAAGTGCAGGCTAGCCCACCTGGTCCCATCTTACCATTGTAGTACAAATTGCTAAATGACCTTTCTTTTTAGTCTTGTGGTAACGGTAGCCATTTTTTGTGCCAAATACTTCCTCTTTGTGAATTTTGCACAAAATTAAAGTTGCTATTTTTTTATATCTTGTACCCTTTTTTGTGCCTCTTTAGAGCAAAAAGTCACGTAATCTTTTAAAATGTTGCAGGTTTATATTTTAACCCTACAAAAATAAAATAAAATGTTGTTGCTATATGCCATCAATATGTCATCAGTGTTTATGATGATACCATTAAATATGGCAGCTGTAACAGAAAGGCATTTGCTCCGCGCTTGTCATTTTCCTCAGAAACGATACTTTGTTTTCAGTCTTTGTAAATATTTACTTAAAATTACTTTTCTTCCTATCAGATGACTGCTGGTGAAATCAAGTTTGCGGTACACGTGGAGTCTGTCCTCAACCATGTTCCTCAGCCGGAGTACAGACAGCTGCTGGTGGAGGCCATACATGTGCTCACACTGGTGTCAGACATGGACATTGAGAGCATTGGCGGTGTCATCCTTGTGGATCGCATTGTGCACATGGCCAGCGACCTGTTTCTTCAGGACCAGGTATGGATGGCTTTCTTTAGGAAACTTTTTGGATATAAATCATTGGACTGTTCTCTTCTTTTATTAAGATGCCATGTGATCTCTGTTGTGATCTCTGAAAGCGATGGATGTATGTGTATGACCCGTACCGCTGTACGAAAACCGCTGTCACTTGAAACTGTTCACCTATTCAATGCTCACCAGTACTGTAGGTGGGATTCATAGGCGTCATAACAATGGCAGACATGTGGGCTTTCAATAGACAACTTATGTGTCCTGCAATTGTATTGGGAGGGGATATTGATGGATGTTGCCCCTTTTTGCTTCAATCCCTTTAAATACTGCTTTCTCAATTGACAACAGCATCTAAGATCTTAAGTCGTTGTGATCAAACCTAGCTTCTATAGCAGCAATTACTGTCTAGAGCCGGCTGTATAACACTGCCAGCACCCGTGATGTATGGACTGGGCTGTTTCTGAGCCTTCTCCATACGGTTAGTGCGCACATATGCTTTAAAGGGGATGTTCACTACTGGGCCATGCCCTTCACTATCACCATATTTTCCCCCTCAAAATAACGGCCTGTACAAACCACCAATGGCAACTGATCTCTCGGGGCTTGTGTGACGTTATGTTACGTGATCCTTGTAGCCAATTGGCGGCTGCTTCAGTTGCACTTCATTCTGCCGTAATTGGATGTCAGTGTTGTTTGAAAGAAGTGAGAGTGAAATGGCCCCAGGAGCGCGGCATGGATGAGGAAGGCAGGACTGAGAGGTGACTCAGAATGTCCCAGGTGTGGTGAGGAAGGCGCTGATCTGCTACATATGATGTGGTCGTGTGCTCTCCTCCAACCCTTTGGGGTGAAGGTGCTTAACTTGATCCAGGAGGTGACAGGAGTAGATGTGGTGCGTAACCCGCTGACTTGCCTTTTGGGCTGTATGGATGATATTGCTACAGATGAATGTGGAAGGCTGACTATCGCAAGATTGTTGTATGCTGCGAGAAAGCTTATCGCAATGCACTGGTTGGATGAAAAACCGCCAGGGGAAAAGGAATTCATCAACAAGATACATTTTATTGTCCTTATGGAAAGAAACATATACAGTAAGAGAGGTCAGAATACAAAATGTGAAAATGTGTGAGATGGATGGATGGATTACCCAGGTGTGGCGTCTGCTGAGTTAAGGTACCTTCACACGAAACGACATCGCTAGCGATCCGTGACGTTGCAGCGTCCTGGCTAGCGATATCGTTTCGTTTGACACGCAGCAGCGATCAGGATCCTGCTGTGATGTCGCTGGTCGCTGAATAAAGTCCAGAACTTTATTTGGTCGTCCGATCGCCGTGTATCGTCGTGTTTGAAAGCAAAAGCAACGATACCAGCGATGTTTTACACTGGTAACCAGGGTAAACATCGGGTTACCAAGCGCAGGGCCGCTCTTAGTAACCCGATGTTTACCCTGGTTACCAGCGTAAAAGTAAAAAAAACAAACAGCACATACTTACATGCGTCCCCCAGCGTCTGCTTCCTGACACTGAGCGCCGGCCCTAAAGTGAAAGTGAAACCGCTGTGCTGTTAAGGCTGGAGCTCAGTCAGTGTCAGGAAGCAGACGCTGGGGGACGCATGTAAGTATGTGCTGTTTGTTTTTTTTACTTTTACGCTGGTAACCAGGGTAAACATCGGGTTACTAAGCGCGGCCCTGCGCTTAGCAACCCGATGTTTACCCTGGTTACCCGGGGACCTGGGCATCGTTGGTCGCTGGAGAGCGGTCTGTGTGACAGCTCTCCAGCGATCAAACAGCGACGCTGCAGCGATCGGCATCGTTGTCGCTATCGCTGCAGCGTCGCTTCGTGTGAAGGTACCTTTACTGCAAAATAGAATGGGTGTTGTGTAGTTGATTCTGGGGGGATTCCTACATGTACAGGTGTGTTTTTGTAAAGCTTGTTATCTTTTCTCAAGAGGTGATGCTGTCAGATGGTTGTATTGGATAATGGGCAAGAGATTGGGGGGAGGGAGAGGGGGGTTGGTTAGGTGGTAAGGGTGTTGTTTAGTCAAATGAAAATATATTATCAGGTCATGTATCTAATGTACGGTATTTGTCTGGAAATTGTATCGGACTGTGTTAATGGCGTGTCATATGCTTTAATAAAAAATACATGTTTTAAAAAAAAAAAAAAAGAGAGTGAAATGGCCCATTAGCTTCGCTGATACGCTGTGTGGGGGAATATGGTGACTGAGAAAGGGTTGGCCAAGACATGAACAACCCCTTTAAATGTATGCAGCATGTTACCAAGGCCCCTTAATTTCAATATATTTCATGCATAGTCCACTTTCTTCACTCACTTATTCCTATTTTTTATTTAAAAAAATAAATAAATACCTGTGATTATCCTGCATTGTTCTAAATAATTTTTTAAGTTTTTTTTTTTTTTATTTACTTGTGTAAAAACCCTATGGGAACAATGTAAAAAAGCCTCACCTAAAACATGTTGAATTTGTTAAAGACTGAGAAAAATCGAAAATTCACCCAAAGTCTTAAAACAAGCCTAAAAAAATCCTGCATAGTTGGACGGTCGTTTCATACAATCCTTTTTTTTTTTATCATCTGAACATCAAAAAGTGGCTAAAATAGCACTATTTTTGCATAGATTGCTGGAAGAAGTTGCTGGGCCTTGTCTCTCTGTTCTTGCTTTCCTGCGTGTCATAAAAGAAGGAGCACTGTACTGGACAATGGCAGCGACAGTGCAGGATGGGAATTACAGGAAATGAAGTTCTAGCACCTATAAGGCAAGCAGAATACTGATGAAGAGGATCCATCCACTGAAAATAGTAGATGGCAAATTAAAAAGAATTTAAATAGCAAACTGAAGAGTAATCCAATATATTTACATAAAGAAAAATTGTGTGTAAATGAATATGGGTGATAAGTGTGTGTACATACACTTGAAGTGAAATTTTGTTACTACCTAGAATAGGGTACGTGGCCCTGTTGTGTTCCTGTAAGCTCCGGACAAATGTATTGTCTTATGACAGCAAGTCAAGCAAATGTAAATTACAAATTATTATTCACGCCCATTCCCCGCCCATAATCCCGAACACCCCTCTGCGCTGGCGTCACTGATTCAGTCAGATTGCTGTGTTACTCCTTGGACTGGCCGTCAGCTCTCCTGACATGAGTGTGACAGCATGTATTCCTATGCAGCTGTCACTCTCCGGTCAGGAGAGCAGACGGCCAGTCCAAGGATTGTGATTTCATTCTCGGGCATATGGCAGTCTGATGGAATCAGTGAGGCCAGCGCAGAGGGGTGGGTGGGATTTTGGGTGGGGGATGGGAGTGAATATTCATTTATCATTTACATATCCTTGACTTGCCGGTATCTGACAATAAATTTGTCCGGGTCTTGCAAGAGAGCCACGTAAAGAAATAAAAGTTACATATCCTGAAAGGGCTGCTCAAGACCTATTTCAGGAGGCTCTTCGTATACTACACAAAAATCACCTGACAGATTCCCTTTAAGAGGATAATACCTGTTAATGAATTTGATACTTCTTCCTCTAGCACTCCCTTCATTAAGACTGATGTACAAAACGCCAGCCTTTATGAATCGTAGCCATAATCTATAAAGATAAAAATGTATGCTGGGAACATATAATGGGGAAAATAAGTATTTGATACACTGACAATTTTGCAGGTTTTCCCACCTACAAAGAGTGAAGAGGTCTGTAATTTTTATCGTAGGTACCACTTCAACTGTGAGAGATAGAATCTAAAAAGAAAAATCAGAAAATCACATTGTATCATATTTACATAATAAATTTGCGTTTTATTGTATTTATTGTATTTGCCTTCAGTAGATATATTTGATGAAAACAGTCCGGATAATTTTTTTTTTTTTTTTTTTTTTTACTATGGACCTTAAAGCTAACAGGCAGGAAGTTGCTAACTGAGGAAACTACCTGTCTTTTCTACCTGACTGAAAGCAGTCACTGACCGCTCCTGCCGGCGATTCAGCTGCTTCACATCAGCAGAGCAGCTCTTCTTATTTCGGGCTGCTCTGTCTATCGGCCATGACTGACGACATCATACTGATTAATTGCCATCTCCTCACAGTTAGGCAGTCACACTCCATCAACAGAGCAGAGCGGAAGAGAAGCCGGTGGTCTATTAACATGACGTCACCAGAAGCTGTATTGCCGGCAGGAGCGGTCTGTGACTGCTCAGTACTGGCAGAGATCAGTATCAGGCACAACAGGCAGGTAGTTAGCAACTACTTGCCTGTTTGTTCTTAGGCCCATAAAAAAAATAAACAGTCCTGGATAACCCCTTTAAAAGCTCATGAGGGTTTGTATTAATTTTCAGTGCTGCGGGAAAACATCAACACATATATAATTATAGTAGATGCTAATTGTCAGTAAATTGTATATCTGACGTTATACAGCACATGCTGCTCAGAAGTCTTTTCAGTTACATCTGAAACCTAATCCGGTACCCCTTTTTTTTTAACAGAAAGCCCTGGGAGCCGGAGATTTTTACCTCGATCAGGATCCAGCAACCGGGATCTGCAACTTCTTCTATGACAGCGCTCCTAGCGGGGCCTTTGGTACAATGACTTACCTGACCAAAGCGGTGGCCTCTTATTTGCAGGACTACTTACCAAGCTCCAGTTGTATGATGCAGTAAAATGTTACACGAAGTCTTGAACCAAATGTTGTAGATGTTTTTCAGCTGCGCAAGTGCTTTGTTGTAGACGTGTCTAAACGGTTATTATTGCAAGAAACATGCAGCTGTTACTGGAAAATTACAGGCAACTTATGACATGGAATTTTTTTAATTATAGTTTGAACTGAAAACTATTGTAAATTTTAAGCCCAGCGTTGGGCCGCGAGAAAAGAGAATGTCACTAGAAAAAATGTATACACGTTCTATTTATGCTTTATGATTAGAGTTTATTTAAATTGTTAATATATTTGATGAAATTAAATTTTAAAAAAAATCTGTGCTAAGTAGAAAACAAAATCTTGAGGGTTCATGTTGCATACCAAAAAAACTAACTTGTATGAGCAACCTGCCGAATATGGAAATAACTTAAACACATTGTACTTGTTTAGGAAAAGGAGGTTACTGCTGTAAATTCCAAAATAATCATTCCTTACCCTATTGCATCCTTTGTCGTTTCACTGACCCCCTGCTGTTCACTGGTTGCTGGGCTGCGGCGGTAATGGCCCATCTGCAACACGTGACTGGTTAAGTGAGGCACTGGGCTCATCAGTGATGCCGAGACAGGCGGAATAAGACTTCTAAGGCAATTTACTTGGTCATGATTTGTAGACGGCCCTGAAGCCGCAGGGGATTCAGCATGTAAGTGTTTATTTGTTATTTTACAGCCATGCCTTTGCACCACTTTTTGGTGTCATATCAGACAAGGAGTTGTCTGGGACTTTTACATTGATATCAAATCCAGTGGGTAGGGCATCAATATCTGATCGGTGGAGGTGTGACTTCCAGCATTCATGCTGATGAGATGTACCTGGTGCCAGTGGCAGGTGGAACTGGTCAGTTGGCGAACTGCACAGCTCCGTCAATTGTAAAGTGACAGTGGTTGGGTATTGCATATCTGACCCCTATTCGAATCAATAGGGGCAAATGTGCAGTGTCCGCTGTTGACAGATAGATACATCATGTTGTGTAGCTCCGCAACTGAACTCTTCTGCCCACCGCCAGCTCTAAGGACAGCTGATCGGCAGGGGAATTGGGTGTCGCACCCCCAGAGATCATATATTTATGACCTATTTTAAGGATAGGCCGTCAGTGTATACGTCGAAGACAACCCATGTAAGAGAGCGGAGACTGACATACTGTAGTGTAGTGTGATATTAAAGATGTTGGCTATTTTTTCTTTATTTAAACAAGGTATGAATTTGTGGTATTTACTAGTATGTTACTCATGTCACAAAAAAAAATACAGAAAGTGCCACACTGCTCATATAATTGCTAAGGAGCCCAATAAACTGAACATCTTTGTTCTCTGATCTTTAGAAGCACCTCTCCTCTTCCTCCTCTTTAGTCACAGCTTGCTCCTCCTCTCCTAAACCACTATGATCTGAAGATGGAATGACCTCTAACCTGCAATACTCATATAGAAGTGGAATCATGTTCCTAACACCTTCACTATGGTTAGCGATATTGTCTTTGGACATTATCATGCAATAAACCTTTTCTAAAAGTAATGTTGTGATAAGGGTTTTGATGCGAAGTAGTGGATTTGTGTGCATCCAGCCTTATAACATATAGATACACATTATCTCTAAATTGTTAGGACTGTCAGTGCATTAAAGGGTGTACATATATATATATATATATATATATATATATATATATATATATATATATATATATATATATATATATATATATATATATATATATATATTATACATACACACATCTCTTATTTCTTTTTTACTCTGGGCCTAAGAACTAACAGGCCCATAGTCATAGACCACTCCTGCCAGTGATTTAGCAGCTTCTGCTGATATGATAACAGAGCAGCGGCTTCTCTTCCACTCCGCTCTATTGGCGGGGCGCGATTGCCAATGTCATGCTGATTGACAGCCAGCTCCCCACTACCTAACTGCGGTGAACGGCTATCAATCAGCAAGACGTTGGCAGGTAGCAGAGCAGCCCAGAAGTGGAAGAACTGTTCTGTTGAGGTGGAGCAGCTGGATCGCTGTCAGGAGCAGTCGTTGACCACTATGATCCGGTACTGGGTAGAACAGGCAGGTAGTTGCCTCTATTGGCAACTACTTGCCTTCTAATTTTTAAGCCCTTGGTAAAAAAAATATATATATATATATTAGTCATGGACAAGACCTTTTAAAGAGATCAGTCTTCCATGAAATGATAGTGGGTCACTCAGTAATATTTCACTTTTTCTTTCTGTTTTTAGAACTGTTTTGCTGTGTTTTGGGGAACATTTTGCTATTTTTAACACCATTCGCTGCAACATGTCTTTTAACACATAAAGCTTCCAGAATAGGAATGAAATATAATTACAGCTGATTCAGCCAGGGCTTTTTTTTCACTGCTCTGATTCCAGATAATGCAATGTGACAATGTATCTGGTTTGGAATCTTATTAGCCCAAAACTGTACCAAGCCATTGATCTGCGAGTGTCTCTGTACCCTCTCCCTGCATTCATCAAATAGCACACTGCTCCTGCTGAATCCCTCTTCTTTTAATAGGGTTTATAACCTCACGCTGGGCACAATACTGCAGCTCCATTCCTGCTAATGAGACCAATGACTACAAGGCATGTTCTTTATGTTGTTTGTGACACTTCAGCGTAGGTGCCAGTGGTGAGACAATTTGACCTAATGTAAAACTCTTGGAGTATATTGTTAGATGCCGTCTGCTCAGAGGAAATCTTCTTTTGGGAATTACTTTTTAGATATACTTCTCAATATATCATAGAAACATGTTAAAGTTGAGTTAACTCCATATTTACTGCTACAATCATTTCTCAGTTCAAGTTCTTAAAATTTAAAATCAAAGTTGATGATCAATGTTTTGATTTGTTGAATAAATCATTGGCAATGTATTAGAGTATTTCATTTAAATGGGGTGTTCTCACGTTTGAAGGTTATCCCTTATCTACTGGCTAGGGCATAACGTTCTGATCACTGGTAGTCCAACCACTGTGGGTTCCACTGATCCCAAGAGCTGGAATCTAAAGATCTACAAGCTGGATGGTGCAGTAGTGGATGACGCACAACAACGCTTCATTCATTCTAAAAGGAGCAGCAAAGATCAGTCGATCACAGCACTCGGCAATTTCCAGTGCTCCCATTAAGAATGAATGGAGCGGCAGTGCGCTTCATCGACAACTTCTCCATTCAGTCAGGACTCTCCAGTGCCCTGGTTCTCGGAATCAGTCAGGTCTCAGTGGTTGGAAAGTTATTCCCTATTCAATGGATAACTTTTGAAGATTGAGAACAACCCTTTAATTTAGAAATGGAAATGTGTCCTCCCACTCAAAACATTCTTACAGTGTCTTACAGAAACTGCAGCTGCATCCCCTCTCTTCTCTGTTTAATGTTGTCATTTAGACAGATTTTTTGAGAATTAAGGGGGTTTATAAACATTAACATAGAGGAAAACATTCAAAGAACATAGACCTAATGCCATTTATTTTAGCAATTCTCATCACATGAAATATATTGTGTTTCCACCTAAAGTAGGATATTAGTAAGACTAGCATGGCCCTGTTTGTGGAGGGTGCAGTTGAGGTCCTCCTGAATGGCGGCTAAAAGTGGCCTTAGATTAAAATACGGTTGAATAATCATGGTAAACATTTGTGCAGTCATACACATTTTAGTCTATGTTGGACCTGATACTTGCCCAACCTGAGCATACATTTTCAGTGCAGACAAAGAACAAAGGATCTTTCTGAGAATATGCTTCAACAAAAGATTGTTTTGGGATGAGAGATCATTCATTCAAATAGCCGCCGAAAATATTCAAACATGGTCGACTATAGTTCAGATACCGCTAAAATGATTGTTACATTTCTCCAGACATATGTTCTTATGCTTGAAATTATTTTCTTTGTTAACCTTAGTATCAGTTTGGGCATCTTTTCCGCCCCAGTAATCTAATATTCCCTATAAGCATCAACTGTCCATGAAGCATCCTGAAATTCTTAACATTTACAATATATAAACTACAACAACAGAAACCAGTAAAAATAGCCGGTCAGAAGAAGAGATCCAAAGTACACTAAAAACCAAAATGTTTTAATATCTGCTTATAAAATAATAATCATAAAAAAGGCTAAAGGCTAAAGACCACAAAATGTACCCTGTACGGGGAACTACGGTACTATCCTGATCAATGGATAAAATGATAGCAAATATTACAGCTATACTGTCTGTAACCCTGTTCTAAATCAGAAAGTTACATGCTCTGCTATCAAATCACAATATTAGTTTTGTAACATCAAATCCAAGAAAGCAGGAGCGCCTATAAAGAGCCCATAGTAAAGACTTAGGTACTGCAAGAAATGGAGGGTGCAGAAAATAGAGGGTGGCCCAATGGTAACCGATATACCAGATAAATGCGTATCATAACTAAAAATATAAACACAACCGCTGAATAGCAAAGTACCTGGATCATATTACCTCATCTAAGTGGAGCAGGATGGTCCAGATGTTCCCCCTCACCCCGACGCACGTTTCACCCTGAGCTTCTTCATGTATGTAGCCAGGTACTACGACTGTTACTTATGACTGTTTCTTTCTAGCTATCTCGTTAGAAAAGGTATTTCTGCAACTTGAATGTGTTTTAATTCCAGTGAGCTGATATACTATAAATTAATTTTATGTACCCTCTGTCAACACGTCCTGTCCCAATCCATCTCTAGTACCAATATTTGATTGTAGGCGGCATTGTCTATAATTAATTTATTCATTTCTGCTTACAGAATAACATTAAGTGTTAGAAGATCAGTTTTAATAATATTGTAAGATGTATAAGCTGAAATATATACTCGTGTGATGTGTTCTCTTACGTTTAGTACGCTTGATGATTTATTGACTGCTCTGTGATTTTCTGATAAAGGGAATTTATCGAGGAATTAATGGTTCTAAATGTAGATATTTTGGGTGGTTGAGCACTGTGCCTTTTAGAGGAGGCTACTGCTTTGGGTGGAACTAGATTTGGTAGCAAATGTTTCTCACAAATTTAGTGTTAGGCTAAGTACATGTTGTGGATTTCGTGTGGATTTTTTTTTTTCAGTATTTCCGCACAAAACATTAGGATTATGATAATAATTTCACTTTATATATTACAGTAGTGAAGACCGCAGTGCTATTCCTTACAAAGAACTGACAATCTACGGATTGTAAAATCTGCACAGCAGGTCATTTTATGTGCGGGAAATTTCCACAACCTGTAGAAGAGAGTTTTGAAATCTCATTAAATTATCTGGTATTATATTACACTGCGGGTTTTCTGCACAAAAAAACGGCTCTAAAAGTACACACCATGTGCATGCAGCCTCTATTAGTGGATTGGCAAGGAAGCCAAAATTATCCAAGCAAACTAACAATCCCCATGAAAGCCACCACCAAACTATTTCTGTAACTTCTGTAATAAGAATTATTGAATCTGTTCTGTCCAAATATTTTTACTAGCGTAATCTATGGTTGAAACTTTCCCTGATTTGATACCTGTGCCACATCAGTCACAGATCGTAGGTTACTAATTGTTGAAAGCACTCAGAGGTTTCCGCAACCCTCAGTAATGTCAGAAGAGTCTGCACTTGTTGGGATCATGTTTCTTCTGAACAGACAGACGTCGTCATCCCTTAGATTGACGTCTCATTGATATTTCGAGATGTATATGACTTTTTGATCTTTTTGTTACATTTTTGGGGGAGGTAACAACACAACACAAATCTTGCCATTTTTCCCCATTTTAGTGTTGTACTCTTTTTTTTTTTTTTTTTTTTTTTTTTTTTTAAATTTCGCTACTTGAATTATGGTAAAAGGTATGGGATAAACATTTATATTTATTGTTTTAAGAGGTTAAACTACTGATCTCGTGTGACATCTGTATAATGCAGGTATGGCGTGGGCTCGGTTGAACCCACTGCAAATATTGATGGTGCCCTTCTACCGGACATGTGTGACACATGTCGACAAATGGTTAATGATATAGAATCACACTGTTTTCATTAATGCAATAGAAGAAACAAAGCAAAACTGCTAAGAAAAGTTTAAGAACTTGGAACAGTACTGTTTGCTGACAGATAGCCTTCTGTCACAATGGTCCCCCCAGATGGATGCCACCCACCACATATACTGAAGCACTGGTAAACCTGCCCCTGGGAGATGTATTGTGAGAGCTGTAACTTCACCTAGTTTAACCCTTTATCAGAATCTCCTGTAAAAAGTGAATCTAAAGCCAAAGCAAGGAGTAAGGCACCACAACAGACCTAAAGGTCATCAAAATAATACTGTTCGCCCTGAAACGCCACTTTAATATACTTTTATTACAGACCTGAAACATCACTCTCCCCAGTCCCACAAGCTCGCGGCCTCGGGGTTATCCTTGACGCTGATCTCTCCTTCAAACCACATATCCAAGCCCTTTCCACTTCCTGCCGACTTCAACTCAAAAATATTGCACGAATCCGTTCATTCCTCAACCAAGAATCTGCAAAAACCCTAGTCCATGCCCTCATCATCTCTCGTCTTGACTACTGCAACCTCCTGCTCTGTGGCCTCCCCTCAAACACTCTCGCACCCCTCCAATCTATTCTAAACTCTGCTGCCCGACTAATCCACCTGTCCCCCCGCTATTCTCCGGCCTCTCCCCTCTGTCAATCCCTTCACTGGCTCCCCATTGCCCAGAGACTCCAGTACAAAACCCTAACCATGACGTACAAAGCCATCCACAACCTGTCTCCTCCTTACATCTGTGACCTCATCTCCCGGTACTTTCCTACACGCAACCTCCGATCCTCACAAGATCTCCTTCTCTACTCCCCTCTTATCTCCTCTTCCCACAATCGTATACAAGATTTCTCTCGCGTATCACCCCTACTCTGGAACCCTCTACCACAACACATCAGACTCTCGCCCACCATCGAAACCTTCAAAAAGAATCTGAAGACCCACCTCTTCCGACAAGCCTACAACCTGCAGTAACCACCGATCAACCAACCGCTGCACGATCAGCTCTATCCTCACCTACTGTATTCTCACCCATCCCTTGTAGATTGTGAGCCCTCGCGGGCAGGGTCCTCTCTCCTACTGTACCAGTTATGACTTGTATTGTTCAAGATTATTGTACTTGTTTTTATTATGTATACCCCTCCTCACTTGTAAAGCGCCATGGAATAAATGGCGCTATAACAATAAATAATAATAATACTAATAATACGATGATAAAGTGAGGCATCTGCACTTGTACCTTCATCACATATAAATTGGAGCGTCCCGTGCGCTCTGCAGTGACACTGAATGTAGAATACTGAACCGCTGTTATACAGGTACTGTATATTGAATGTATGAAGAAATCGAGAATCATAAATGTATTTTGGTTACTGAACAGTTCATATGGCCAGCATGTATAGCTTGATCTCTCTTGACTTGCAGAAACGCATGTATGTGGATTCCTTTTTCTTACAATCTGCACTTAATAAAGTGATATTCCTTTTAAATTTGGTGTTTATTCTTATTGCAAATGAATATTGTATGGGAAAACACAGACGTATTATATATTTGATGTACAGTACAGACCAAAAGTTTGGACACACCTTCTCATTTAAAGATTTTTCTGTATTTTCATGACTATGAAAATTGTACATTCACACTGAAGGCATCAAAACTATGAATTAACACATGTGGAATTATAGACTTAGCAAAAAAGTGTGAAACAACTG
Organism: Ranitomeya variabilis; assembly: GCF_051348905.1. Taxonomy (NCBI): domain Eukaryota; kingdom Metazoa; phylum Chordata; class Amphibia; order Anura; family Dendrobatidae; genus Ranitomeya; species Ranitomeya variabilis. The sequence continues at coordinate 125,848,801 of NC_135234.1, forward strand.
AAAATATGTCTTATATTCTAGGTTCTTCAAAGTAGCCACCTTTTGCTTTGATGACTGATTTTCATGGCAAATAAGCCTCCTTACCTTGACAAGCCAGCTGGCATGTCACTCTCCATAAGGAGAAACGTTACCCCTTAGACCCCAGTCCAGAGCCTCTCACCTAGCCAAATCAGTTCTCATACTTTGCACTGACGAGGGCCAACAGCCCGAAACACCGTGTCTGCGAATTGAGATACTGATTTGGCTTTTATCCGAAGTCATATTGCACGACTCGTTAAAGGGTTGACTGTGACTTGTAGGATCGCTACTTCCAACAGGTGGCGCTATAGAGTTAAGTCCTCTTTTTCTCAGAAGAGGCAACTTGCACATTGCACACTCTTGACATTCTCTTGATGAGCTTCAAGAGGTAGTCACCGGGAATGGTTCTTTATACCTTTTGGTCCCATGGCTACCAGTACCACCTATAGGCTGATGATACTCAGATCTACCTCTCCAGCCCAGATGTCACCTCTCTGCTGTCCAGTATCCCACAGTGTCTATCATATCCTCCATCTTCTCCTCTTGCTTCCTAAAGTTCATTGTGGACAAAACTGAATTCATCATCTTTCCTCCATCTCACCTAACTCCCCTACCTGATCTCTCTCTACCACAATAAATAACATCATGCTTTCCCCTATACTGGAAGTCCGCTGCCTCGGAGTAACCCTGGACTCTGCCCTGTCCTTCAAACTTTACATTCAAGGTCTCGCCACTCCCTGCCACCGCCAACTCAAAAAGATTTCCAGAATTCTTCCTTTCCTCAACCCTCAATCTACTAAAATGTTAGTGCATGCCCTCATCATCTCTCACCTCGGCTACTGTAATATTCTCCTCTTTGGCCTCCCAGCTAACACTCTTGCACCTCTCCAGTCTGTCCAATTCCCCAATGTATCTAGTTCAAACTACTAACATTGACCTACAAAGCTATCCATAATCTTTCTCCTCTGTAGATCTCCGAATCAATCTATTAATCTCCCAATATCTTCCAAGACGTAACCTCCGATCATCTAAAGACCTACTTCTCTTCTCCACACTTATACGCTTCTCACCCAATCGGCTCTAAGAATTCTCCCAAGTATCCCCCATCCTCTGGAATTCTGCTCCCTAACACGCACAAATATCCATGAAATGTGGAGCTTTCAGATGGAACTTGAAAGCTCATCTCTTCAAGACAGCTTACAAATTGCACTGACCTGGCTCCACCTCACCACCACTGGAACTGCTGTAAATCCCCAACCTACTGTCTCCTTTTCCATTATCCTGTAGAACGCAAGTCCGCAAGGGCAGGGCTCTCTCCTTTCTATACCAGTCTGTCAATGTTAGTTTGTTCTCTGTAATCTATATTTTAATTTGTATGTAACCCCTTCTCATGTACAGCACCATGGAATCAATGGTGCTCAAAAAAGAAATAAATAATAATCAAATATTTGGTCTGTAATCAGGCTGTTAAGGATTATAATTGTATGGAGCGCATGTCTGAATATAAAAAATTACCTTCCAAATATCAGCTTAGCAATGTCCCATTGATCCAGAACTGAATTTAAAAGATTGACTTCAACATAAATTAAAAGCAATGACCTTAGGTTTCTTCCAAACAATGGAACTTGGAAATTGTATCTGGGTTGGATCACTTCCAATGATAAGCAGACTCATGAAATGAATGTACAAAACAATATGCCCAACATAATGCTAAACTTACCAACCTAACATTTCATGAATAAGTTTACACAACAGTTTTCCACTATGATATTGATAAATATCAAAATTAAACTGGTGGGATTGTGACACCCACTTGGCTAACCCACCAACAATCTGCTACTAGTGTCGGATGAGGTCAGATATAAACGGTGTATGGAGCGGAACATCAGTTTTGCCACAATGTTTAGTGGCCAAACCCAGTAGATCAGCTCCTCTTCATTTATGGGAGGTGATAACAGCTGATCGGTAGGGGTACGAGTGTTGGTTGATATGATATTAATGACCGATCTGATAAGATTGGTCATCAATGTCTTATAGTGGAAAACTTTTTTCCACTGCACACTTTCTGAAGTCCTTCTCCAGTCTACTGAAACTAGTTTGCATTTCATTTTTTTTCTAACTTATTTTCTCCACTTAACAATCTATTTAGTGTAATCCTGAACATAACGTACCTATACACACAGGTAATGGTTTTCTCCACCTTCCTTGGACACAGCTGCTACTCACATGTCCCAGTAGACTGAATCCAGGATTACATGCAAAACTAGCATAAATTCCTCCATAGCGGAAAAATATCTTCCATTCCCCAGCTGTCCAAGTCCAGGACATGAAGCTGCTGAGGAGACTGAGACACATATTCTAGTAACATTTATTCCTGAAGCCTTCGTGAGATGCAGGGGGTCAAATAGGAACCAGATATCTGGATCTTAAAAGATTTTCTTATCTATTGGAGCTGCTCCGAGCTTTTATACATATTGGCCTCGATTCATCATTGACTTTGCGCCTGTTTTTTGTCTTTTGTGCTTTTTTTTTTTCTGCAACCAATTCATTATTATATTTGCACCTTTTTGCAGTCTAATTATATTATATTTATTTTTGCTTTTTGGGCAAAGTTTAGCAATTCCAGATGTTTTTTGTCTGATTTATCAATTGCGACTTTTTAAAAAGCAATATTAGACACAATTTCACTCCATTCCCGCAATAGTACATTTCTGAGTCCGCTAATGTTTTTGCAACTTTTTGGCACCAAAGTGTAACTTATGTGGAACAAAAATTCACAAAACAGTTCAACACAGAAAAAAAAGCCCATTTTTGATTTCGTGATAAATTCATAAATCAAGTGCACTGTTTTTGATAAATTTGGCACCAAAAATGGCAACTAATATCACAAGATAAAATGCCGCAAATGATGAATCGGGTCCATAGTTAGTTTTAGTAAACCCTCTTAATGAGAACATGTTTGTGTTTCCCATAGGAATCAGAGAGTAGCTTTCATTTTTTATGAGAACTGTTAGTAATAAAAGACGTGTGATTGATAGATAGATTTTCAGAAACTAAAAGAAAATCTTATTATTCATTTGCTTTCTGAATGTAACGTTAAGCAATTTTCTAAATATTCTATATTAAATGGCTCTTCCATTTTGCCTCTGTAAATCTTTTATCTAGCTGAATAGTCTGCAAAAATAATACAAATTAGGTAAAGATTCTGCTCTGTTTTGATGTAATCTTTGCTAAAATCTCTAGGAATGTTTGGATCCGTGGATGTTTGGGTTTCACCGACCTTTTTCCCAACGTTTGGTTTGGGCCTAGAACTCTACCCAAACTTAAACCCGAATCCTATAGAATTCAATGGGGACCTGAACTTTGGTGCTGTAAAATGGTAGTAAGGGCCAGGTCTCTCTCTAACGGGCGTTCAGTGTTAGAGATTGCCGCAGGCTGGAGCAGGAATTCTTCATAGATCTCCACAACTTGGAGGATCGTATCTCACAGAGAAAACAGGCTACAAATGAAGCAAGAGAAAAGTGCAGGGCAGAAGTTCTGCTAATAGATGAGCAGTGCTGACAGCAGCACCTTGCACTCATAGCTCAGATCCAGCCTATATTACTGGTTCAGACACTCCCACAGCAGACAAGTCAGAAATTTGAATCAGACTACAAATTACCGTATATTTCACTTTATAAGACGCTCCGGTGATGCTGAAATCTCATCTCCCGAGATCTCCATCTGCTCATGCGCCACCCAGCGGCCATTTTACTGGAGTCCACCGCATCGGAAACCATGGGACTGCCTTGGTGGGCCAGACCGCATAGGAGACCGCCGCAGCAGCAACGGGCAGCGCCGGTCATGCACCCGCAGCACCGGAGACACCAGCAGAGCACCGGACACCCGCAGTAGCACCAACGGACACCCCCACAGCACCACCAGAGACACGCGCAGAGCACTGTTTAGCAGCACCGCCGGACACCCCTTCATCCCAGCCTGCAGCAATGGTACCGGTAAGGTACATTCACATTATAAGACCCACCCCAATTTCCCCCCAAAATTTTTTGGGAAAAAGTGTCTTATAATCTGAAAAATACGGTACATATCAGGGAGCATGAAAATGAACTAATATAGAAAGTAGAATTCTGTAAAAAATGAATTAATCAGGATCAAAATACTTTCTTTAGTTTAGGTCTAAAACAAAACATAAAAAAAATCTCTTACAAACTGTATTTTATATAACATACATGTATGGCACATTTACTACCATCCTACCATTAAATCGACAATGAGTCCTAGAGAAGGCACCCATAGAATAATGGAATAATTCTACTAACGTCAGACAATTCAATTCAAACCATTCTCCTTGTTTTAACTCCGATTACAAAGACATACTAATAACTGCGTAATTATTTTTCATGTTAACGTTAATGTAGTATAGATTGCCTGATATGTACGTCCCATGTAAAAGAACATACTGCTCACACTTAACTTTTGTCTATGATTTAGTATTAATACAGAATAGTAAAATTAAACATTTTAAAAGTATGTGGTTACGTAAGGCTGTGCACATACGTTACGTTTTTGCTGCTTTTATGCTGCGTTTTTTCAGTGCAGATTTGTAGCAAAACCCGAAGGGTTTCCTGATACCAGCAAAGTGAATGAGAATCCTGAAGTCTCATGCACACGTTGCTTATTTGTGACTTACAAACCAAAACTGCAGAATGTCATTTCTTTCAGCGATTTTGCTACAGATTTCACCCATACTAATAAGTGGGGAAAAATCTGCATCAAAAACGCAAGTAAAAATGCAGCAAAAACGTTTGGTTTTGCTGCTTCATTTTCCCTTCCAAGAGATGCAGAAATGGTCCAGAAATTTCTGCTCCAAATACTTAACTGTGCACATACCCATAATAGGAATCTGTCAGCAGGTTTTTGCTGTGTAATCAGAAGACAGCAGGAGATAGAGGCTGAAACACAGAATTCAGGGATGTGTCACTTGTCAAAGTGCATGCTGTTTTCTTACTGTGAAATATTCATTACTAAGAGACTAACATTGCTGGACTAGTCCGGCAACTAAGCATCTCACTGTCTATGGACTTTGTATACACAGAGCCTGGTGTGGGCGGGGTTAGCTTTCTCAGCTCTGCTTCATTCTAAATCCAAAAGGTCGGATTGTATCAGAACGGCTGTACCCATTCTCTAAGTAATACCTTGTTGGATTCAGCTTTTCTTTGACTAGATCATGCTGCTCTCAGATGAGGTATCAAAAACCTGCTGACAGATTCCCTTTAAGTATTTGGTGCAGAAATATCTGCACCATTTTTACATCTCTTGGCAGAAAAAAAAAAACATTTTTGATGCGTTTTTTGTGCAAATTTTTCCCTACTCAGTATGAATGAAATCTACAGCAAAAACACTAAAACAAAAACATGCTTCTGATTTAAATCTGCACCAAATCTGCAAGTCAAAAATAAGCATTGTGTGCATGAGACTTCAGGATTCTTCTTCACTTTCTGGCATCAGGAACACTTCCGGTTTTGGGGCAAATTTGTGCAGAAAAAAAAAAATGCATCAAATTTCCAACGCGCACACAGGCCCTAATTGCGGTACATATTTGAAAGTATCCAAATAGTAATATTATATTGTGTAACATTAGTCTTACTGTAGATGGAAAACTGATTATTCAGTAAGTAAAAAAAAAAACAACACAACTGATGGGAATACTTACTATGCTTCATCCTGAATACATACAATATTATTAGGATGTGTGACGTCTTCAGGGAAAAAGAGGATCCCATCATGGGGGGTCTTCATGTAAATAAAAACTAGAACATATAGGTCTCTATATTCAGGATACTTCTCAATATCTCAATACAATATGTTGAGTAGATCTCCCGAGTATGGTTACACAGCGAAAGCTACAATTCTTTGCTTCTGGTTGTTTGGCTTGTTGATGATATATCCTAGGACTGGTAAGTGCAGTATTTGTTCTCAGGTATAATCTATGCTGTGCTGCCTAAGGGCTGTCCCACACGTCCAGATAATTCCGGTACCGGAATAAATCGGTACCGGAGTTATCCGTGTCCGTGTGCCTGGGAACTCACGGAGGCCATACGTGCGGCACATGTGTGCCGCCCGTATGGCGAGTGGGTACCACACGGAGCGTGTGGTACCCACTCTGCATGGTGCTGAAGCTGCTGAAGCTGCGATTCATATCCTCTCTGCAGTAGCGTTTGCTGCAGAGAAAATATGAAGAATAGTGTTAAAAATAAAGATTTAGGTGTCCGCCGCCCCCCCACCCCCTGTGCGCCCCCCCGCTGGTCAGAAAATACTTACCCGGGTCCCCCGTCGGCTGTCGCTCCTTCCTGGTCTGGCCGCGGCTTCTCCTGCATGCGGTCACGTGGGGCCGATCATTTACAGTCATGAATATGTGGCTCCACCCCCCATAGGGGCGGAGCCGACTATTCATGATTGTAAATGATCGGCCCCACGTGACCGCATACAGTAGGAGGCGCGGCCAGACCAGGAAGGAGCGAGGGAGCGGGTAAGTATTTTCTGACCAGCGGGGGGGCGCACAGGGGGTGGGGGGGCGGCGGACACATGGATCTTTATTTTTAACACTATTCTTCATATTTTCTCTATAGCAAACGCTGCTACAGGGAAGATATGAATACCGGCTTCGGCACCATGTGGGGGGGACAGCGCTTACTGTAGCGCTGTCTCCGGCACGCCACACGGACCCCAGACGGAGAATGTCCGTGTGAGGTCCGTGTTTTACGCGGACCCATTGATTCTATTGGGTCCGTGTAAAACGTGCGCTCCCACGAACACTGACATGTCTCCGTGTTTGGCACATGGAGACACGGTCCGCAAAAAATCAATGACATCTGAACAGATGCATTGATTTTTATGGGTCTACGTGTGTCAGTGTCTCCGGTACGTGAGGAAACTGTCACCTCACGTACCGGAGCCACTGACGTGTGAAACCGGCCTAACATAGTTCACCTAACAAATAGCTACCACCTTCCCCCACCTGGTAATAAACTGGAGAACGCCTCGGGCCATACATCTAACACTGGCTTTTTATACATACCTGTAACTAGTGCTAGAATGATGTTGAATGAATGTTTTGGATGAGAGTGAAAAAAAAGAAAAAAAAAATAAGTTTGTTCTTTTTAAGAATGATTTATTATATTACTATAAAATATGTTATTCATATATACATTTTCATTAAATTAAATAAGCAAATGAATGCCCTAATGGGTGTAACCTCAAGAAATACTGGTATTTTATTATTCCATCACATTTCTTTCATTGCAAAAAAGGTACCTGCTCCCCATGTTATTATCAGAAATACAGGTAAGGTAATACACTGTGTGTGCAATTATTAGCAAGTGAGGATTTTTACCATGTTTATGCAGATTTTCCAATTCCAAGCTGTATAAACTTGAATGCTTATTGAATTAAACATATCAGCAAAATGGGCCAAAAAGGAGATTTAATTGACTCTGAAAAGTCAAAAATTGTTATACCTTACACAGGGATGCAGCATTCTTGAATTTGCTAAGATATTGAGGCATGGTCACAGATCCATCAAAAGTTTTGTTGCAAATAGTCAACAGGGTGACAAAAAACGTGTTGAAAAAGATGTACATCATCAATTGTGAAGCGACAAGGAACCCATTATTCTCCATTGCTGTCATATTTCAGACCTGCAACCTCCCTGGAGGCCCAGAAGTACAAGGTGCTCAGTGCTCACAAACATGGCTGAGGCAAGAGAGGCTGAGACCCAACCACCACTGAACAAGATACATAAGTTGAAACGTCAAGACTGGGCCAAGGAATATCTGAAGAGAGATTTTTCAAAGATTTTGTGGACTGATGAAATTAGTGTGAGCCTTGATGGACCAGACAGATGGGCCATGACTGTATCAGGTACAGGCAGGAACCTTTGATCCAGATGCCAGCAAGGTGGAGGTGGGGTACTGCTATTGGGCTAGTACAAGTTGGACCTTCACAGGTTGAAAATGGAGTCAAAATTAACTCCCAAACCTACTGCCTGTTTTTAGAAGAAACTTTCTTCAAGTGGTGGTACAGGAAAAAGTTTGCATCCACTATGCGTCCACAGATGTTCGCGGCTCACTCTCAGAGACGGACATGTTGCGCATCTCTCCAGACCGCAGCATGTCAATTTCTCTTGCAGATACGTGTGTCTCCACGAGAGAAATTTCACCCAAAGACTGTATTGGACGTGGTAATTCTGCACGGCTCAGTGATCACAGAGGTCTCACCTGCGTTCAATAGACAGCAGTGCTTTTGACGGAGCGGCATTTAGGGTATGTGCCCACGTTGCAGATTCTGCTGCGGATTTTTCCGCAGCGGATTTGGAAAATCCGCAGTGCAAAACCACTGCGGTTTTCACTGCGGATTTTCTAGCGGTTTCTTCTGCGGATTCCTCTGCGGGTTTTCAACTGCACTTTCCTATTGGTGCTGGTTGAAAACCGCTGCGGAATCCGCACAAAGAATTGACATGCTGCGGAAAATAATCCGCTGCGTTTCCGCGCTGATTTTTCTGCAGCATGTGCACAGCGTTTTTTTTTCCCATAGGTTTACATGGTACTGTAAACTTTGGGAAAACTGCTGCGGATCCGCAGCGTCAAATCCACTGAGGATCCGCAGCAAAATCCGCAGCGTGTGCACATACCCTTACTGTGTCCAAAGAGCTGCCAATTCCTGATCATCTGCACATGAGCTGGGTCACTTACTAAGCTTCCGGCTGTAGTTTTAATAAAACACTGCTTTAACTGCTGCAGCTCAGCTTGTCTTCTACAGCAGAAAAAAAACACCAAGGACATCTTTGTGCAGTTTATATGTTCTCAAGAGGCAAAGTGCTAAAGCTTGTGGCCCTAAAATCATCAGCCACAAATGTTTAGACAAAATAATACCCAATGTCAAACATTAGAAATGTAGTAATTTCTCCTGACATGTCTGCTTTAGTATACAATTGTATTCCTCATGAAATAATGCACTGTACAGTTTTCTGTCACTCCTACTACAAAAATACTAAAAAAAAAACTTAAAAAAATTTAAGTTGGCAAGCGAGTCAGCAAAATAATGACACCTAGTTGTCAATTTAGTAAAAAAAAAACTAATAACCAAGCAAAAGTATGAACAACATGAAAAATACATTGTCGACTTTGTAGAAAAAGCTGCTTGAAAATTGCTATTCTGAGGAATACGAATATATACTCAAACAGAACCAGCAGGAGAGCCGACAAGTTCTTTAAAAAAAAAATTAAAAACAATTTTTCAACGGATAATAGTTATTACAAAAATAAAAGGTATTTCCTGAACCTGCAGGTAAGATTATGGCTTGAACTTTTTGGACTTTGACTTTTTTCAACGACAGGCAGATTTTTGCAGTAATTTCAGATCAGTGAAACTGATTTTCAGGCACCGATATTTGTGCAACAGAAATGATGTATGTGAATGTGAGGTTACAAAGTATACATTTCTCTGAGGTCATTTAATCCACACATTTATTTCTACTACTTGTTTTGATCAAATATTTGTTTGGTTTTTTTTAATCTCGGTGCAAATAACAAAAAAAGGCCGAAGATTCTAAAATGAGGAAAACAACTCTTTAAATTCTGGCACAATTGACCAGATTGTGAAATGTGTCTAAAAGCAAAGGCACACGTTATCTACAAGGCTGGCACATCGGTTTTTATGTTTTGTTTTGTTTTTGTTTTTAACCAGAACTCACTGTAGGGTATTAAAGAGAAATGCAAAGATACTACATTCACTTTGGTCTGTGCCATTTTCGGATCGGTGCACGAATAAGGAAATGTTCATGGTTATTTGTCGACGCGTTTCGTAGCCGCATCGGCTCATTTTTCAAGACAACCACAATTTGGTTTGGGATTACGGTTTTGTTCTGAAAAAGGAGCCGGGGCACCTCTGTGGTGTGTCAACAAATAAAACTGCATGTTTATGTGGAACTGTTACCACGTATGAAATTTTCTATATCCAGCAGAGCAGCTTTCTAACGGTGAATATTTCCTTATCCAGTCACTCATCTGCTGAGCATCACCGCACAGCACTCGGAGCAGCAACAGCTGGGATTTATTGGCATTTTATGGTGTTGTGCCAGTCACAATCTCTATAAGTGAGTGCATTCCCTTTTGTATTCTTCATGTTTTTATGGTATCACTCTATGCGCATCTGTCCCCATTTAGCATCTATCCATTTTTGGATCAGTGGCATTTTTTTTCAAAATACATAATACTTTGGATATGGGTTTCACTCAGGACTCGGAAAAAAAAAGCATGTACACAATTTCATAAAAGAAAAAATGTCACCACAAACTGACAATTTACAATACACTTTTTTATTAATTTTCTTAATATACTTGACATATAATCAACATTTTAAATCTATTCATAGCTTGATGATCTGCTGGATTCTCCCAAAAATCTCAAACTGCCCTATCTTCAATGTGGTGGAGGTGTGCATGCCCGAGTGCTCCTCCATTCATTGTCTATGGGATTGTCGGAGTACAGTGCTTGGCTATTTTTGGCAGGCCTAAATAGCCATGACAATGAATGGAGAGGTGGTCAAACGTGCTCCTCCGCGCTATTATAAAAGTGGCTTTGCTGAACGGTATTCTTAGCATCCAGGGTCAAGTTCTTGGCAGTACTAGGAGTCCCAGCAGTCAGTAAGTTATCCCTTATCCTATAGATTACATTTCTATGTCTTGTTTAATATTTGTTTATTGTTAAATTCTGTTAAAATTCTCAAACTGAACAATTTGTCGTTTAAATGTCAAAATCTATGCAAACATTTGTCAAACATTCAGTTCTGATTTAAGATAAACAATAAAGATGGTTCAAATCGATTTGCATGACCCGGTCTATCGGCCATGTCAGTAATTTGTGGCCAATGGATGGGAAGCCTGAGAGCCGCCTCTTACCTGATGGCATCCATGGCTTTTCTTTTAATTTGCCAGCCTGGCATGATGTCCTGGGTACATCATGAAGTTGTGCTACGTCACCTAATCTAAAGAAAAAACACGGATGACGTCAGGAAAGAGATGGTTCTCAGGCCTCCCATCCACTGGACACAGATTATTGACGCGGTTGATGGACCCAGGTCCTGCGAATTGATTCGCACCTACTCTAATAAATGGCATGACTATAGTATAATTTTTTTTTTACTTCTTGTTTAAACTTATTGTTAAATCTCTTTTAATTAAATTGTTTTTCTATGTCTAAATAAAATGAATAAATATTTTCTTACACTGATTCAGAATTGAGGAAAGACCCCCATATTCTCAAAAAGTTATTTTGTGCTTCACGCATATAGCTTTCAAAGGTGGAAACCAGTTAGGAGACTATAAATGTTTCTCAGTATTAAAGTTTTCATATATGTTGTAACTTGTCATCATTTGAATTTGGGCAATACTTAAACAGGAATTGTACTTTCAACAGTTATTGCACAAATATATACTACAGGTGAAAACTTCATAATGTGCAGTATCTTATCAGAGATATCAGCTTCCTTCCCATTTATCAGACACGTCTTCCCCTCCTCGCTGCCTCCTTAACTTGCCATCAAATGTGAAATAGCTGAAGTCCATCTTGCTTAGAGGAGATAATTACAGGTGTCATGTGATACACCCCATTATCCTCCATGAAGAAGGGGAAGGGAGCTATGTAACAAGTGTTTTACCTCACCTCAGAGTTTGATTCAGATCAAGACTGCTCAGCTCAGCAGAATATTGTGTCCTCCATATTGCTGCAACTTATCTCTGAATGAATGAAGAGCAAGACCCCCTGGGACAGCCTGTGCTGATCTGATGATAACTGCAGCAATTCTCCTGCCCCAGCTCCCAGTTGATTGCAAGTTAGAGAAAAAGGAGAGGAGAAAACTGGTGAAAATGCAGAATATTAGTCAAGTAATGGCTAGAAATTATATAATTCCTCATGTACACACACAGGACACCTTATTCTGAAAAGTTACTTGAAAGCACAGTTACCCTTTAAGTGACAGCCTTTAGTTTCTATATAATCTTTAGAAACCTGGTATTAAATGTTTGTTTTTTTTAAAAAATCCAACGTAGCAGTCCACACTAGAACATGTTAGTGTCTTTTTTGAAGGCCTCCGATGTTCAAGCATTGACTCTTGCTCCATGATTGTACATAATTCTCTTCTCATTCATCACCGCTCTCAAGCATTGCCATCCTTTGCTATTGGCAGGGCACACATCATGCTGAGAAAGGCCATTGACTGTAATGTTTAGAGACAATCAGCTGCCTGTAGGCAATATCGACCGGGAAATTCTTCTTCGTGGTTAGTATAACCACTTTCATCTTCTGTTCCTATCCTTCCTTTCAAATTTGTGAACTACTTGAAAAGCTTCCAAAAACTCATTAAAGTCAATGCTACCATCCTTGTTAGAATCTATGCTGTGGGCCAAGTCATCTATAGTTGCATCATCTATACTGATGTGAAGGTGAGAGGTGAAAAGCTTCCATGTCTGACGAAATTCATCAATGGATATCAAACCTAAAAAAAAGGCATTAAATTAGGGCTCTCATATTCTTCATATCCTAAAAATATTGCATGTAATAGGAAGATTGATTTCAACTATACAATGACTTATCGTATTCTATCATTGATGGTGTCTACAGTTTGTTCACAAAGTCAAGCCTGTCCATGCTGATTTATGAAACTTCTGCTTAAATAACAAAAGATTTTCCAAGAAGGTGTTGGCAACTCATATTCCATATAGAAATTAAATATATATATATATATATATCTATAGGACTATCTTAGATTACAAAGTAAACCATACCAGTGTCGGACAGATTTCTAAATTACATCCATCTGAAGACTAAGTTCTGACCAGCGTACTTTCATTTAATTTGCTGTCAGATATTGATCTACTACTCAGGCTCTCTGTCGCTGTACTTGGCTATCTATATTCACATCCTGTTACAGCAACACGTCAATGGCTCCGTCTGGACTTCTGACTGCAGTCCTACAAAACGGGATTCCGGCACATCTGCCGACGTGGCCTGTGCCTTCCATAAAGCAGACGGAGTGATTTCATGCTCTGACCTACTTTTCAGCAGTGTCTACCTTTTTGAGGTGGGTACAAAAAGCCTGGTTGACTGAACTGTTGTCCCCGCCTCAAGAAGTTGGATACTTCCAAAAGTGAGGTTAGACAATGCACAAATGACTGCGTCTGGTTTATTAACCCCTACTCCAACATGGCCAATTTCCATTTTTGCATTTTCATTTTTTCCTCCCCTTCTATCAAAAGCCATAACGTTTATATTTTCCTGTCTACACAGATATGTAAGGTTTGTTTTTTGCACTTTTGAATAACTCCATTCAGTTTAACACATACTGTACAGGAAATCAATTCTGAAAGCGGTGAAATTACAAAACAAAATGGGGACTTGCTTTTACGGCGTACATTTCATAGTAAAAATGACCTGGCACCATGATTCTCCTCATCAGTACGATTACACTGATACCAAACTTGTCCAGTTTTGATTATTATTTTAGTGGTGTAAAAAAAAAACGGAAATTTGTAATAGACCCGCTCTAGCCATGTATGTTAGAGGCTGGCTGTGTGTCACCCTGAGAGTCCACTCCATACTTCGCTGCCAACTTGCACCTTACATGTACAGTGGCTGTCGGAAAGAAGTTAAAGTCAATGGCCCCGTTGGTGAATATGCCTAAATCCTGTTTTTCAGGGCTTCAGACAAAAGCCCAGAGAAAGCCACTGACATCTGGCTGAAACATTATGCGAACATAGACTTAGTCCATCCAATTTATACTGCATAAAGTTGTAGAGCATCAACGTGACCATAGCTACATTCAAGCAGAGGGCACCAAACGCCTATTTTCATGGTTATGGTCTTGGACCCCCAGGGATAATATATTTATCACTATTAAAAGATGGTACAAGAACATAGGCCAAGCCCTTTAAATAAAGGATATTTTATACTTATCCAACTAGTTTTAAAATAATAAATACTATAATCCGGATATACAGTCTGATTATTTTATTTATCAGTCATATCTGTCGTCAAGAAACATCGAATAAAAGCCATGTTATGTGACACATTCAAGTTATCAACTAAATTAACAAAAATACCTGAGTGGTCCTTGTCAATTATGTTGAAGATGATCTCAAGGTCTGCTTTGTATCTGTATAATGTCTCAACCAAACTAGGCTGAACCTAATAAGAGCAACATATATGTTCAATATTGCATTAAGATATAAAGGATAAAAGAGGCAGTATAAAGATTACACGTCCTCACAGTACATAAGGTCAGGGAGTGCAAAGATAATATTAGTACATCAACCTTTTTGTTTCTCAAGATGAGCATGAAGAAAAAAATCAAGCTTTCTATTCTGCAAGTTGCAAGACATGAACATATTAAACATGCATGGAAGAAAAATCATCCGGCATTAGAGAAGGCTATACAATGAGACTGTTTATATCAATTTACATTGGATCCTTCATAAATTTATTGGCGTTTTATACAGAATAGTTTCTCTTGATTCTGGCCCAATGAGAAACCACAATCATTTACATTCATACTCTCTAGAGAGACAAACAATATAATAGGGACTGTTTAACCCCTTAATGACCAAAGCTTTTTTCAGTTTTGCGTTTTTGTTTTTCGCTCCCCTCCTTCCCAGATCTATAACTTTTTTATTTTTCCATCAATATGGCCATGTGAGGGCTTATGTTTTGCGGGACGAGTTGTACTTTTGAACGACACCATTGGTTTTACCATGTAGTGTACTAGAAAACGGGAACAAAAGTCGAGTGTGGTGAAATTGCAAAAAAAAGTACAATCCCACACTTGTTTTTTGTTTGGCTTATTTGCTAGGTTCACTAACTGCTAAAACTGACCAGCCACTATAATTCTCCAGGTCATTACGAGTTCATAGACACCTAACATGTCTAGGTTCTTTTTTTATCTAAGTGTGAAAAAAAATTCCCAAATTTTCTAAAAAAAAAGAAAACTGCATAATTTTCCGTTACCGATAGAGTCTCCATTTTTCGTGATCTGGGGTTGGGTGGGAGCTTATTTTTTTGCGTGCCAAGCTGACGTTTTTAGTGATACCATTTTGGTGCAGATACGTTCTTTTGATCGCCCGTTATTGCATTTTAATTCAATGTCGCGTCGCCCAAAAAAACTTATTCTGGCGGTTTGAATTTTTTTCTCGCTACGCCGATTAGCGATCAGGTCAATTCTTTTTTTTATTGATAGATTGGACGATTCTGAACTCAGCGATACCAAATATGTGTAGTTTTGAATGGGGCGAAAGGGGGGTGATTTTAACTTTTATAATTTTTTTTATTTTTTTCATATTTTTAAAAACATTTTTTTTTATTACTTTTGCCATGGTTCAGTAGCCTCCATGGGAGACTAGAACCGGGCATATCCTGATCTGCTCTGCTACATAGGAGCAATGCTCAGAACGCCCCTATGTAGCTAAATTACAGCATTGCTATGAGTGCCCACCACAGGGTAGCGCTCACAGCAATCTGGCATCAACAACCATAGAGGTCGGCAGGAGACCTCTGGCTGTTATGCCAAAGCACCGATGACCCCCAATCATGTGACGGGGGTCACCGGTGTGCGCATTTCTGTCCGGATGCGCTTGTTAAATGCCACTGTCAGAGTTTGACAGCAGCATTTAACTAGTTAATAGGTGCGGGCGGAACACGATTCCACCCGTGCCTATTGCGGGCACATGTCAGCTGTTCAAAACAGCTGACATGTCCCGGCTTTAATGCGGGCTCACTGCATTCCGTCCGATGGCAGAAAGGGGTTAAAGAAGACTTGAGATCAAATTGGTATAAATATCGCTGTTCTCCTTAATCTGGCCATTTCTGTTTGTTCTTACTCCCCTCCAGTGCTGAAATTTGCCTCTATCTTCTTTGTATACAAATCTAGTCTTTCTTTTTAATCCCAAGTGGGCATGGTCCTCAAGACAATGATGAGAGAATAGCTGAATAGCACCATACTCTTGGCAAAAAAGATTTATATACAGGGTGCCATAGTTCAGGAATGGAGAAGCACAGGAACAAAAGAAAACTAATGCCAGAGTCAGGGGACCAGCAGAATTTATACTAGATTAAAAAAAATCTGTTTATAGCAAGTTATTATATCAAATTTTATGGATCATATACAGTTAGGTCCAGAAGTATTTGGACAGTGACAGAATCTTCGTGATTTAATGCAACTGAAGTGTAGACTTTCAGGTTTAATTGAAGGTGTTGAACAAAAATATCTTGTGAAACATTTAGGAATTGCAACCATTTTTCCTACAAAATCTCATTTCAGGGTCTAAAAAGTAATTGGATAAATTAATTTTACCATAAATAAAATGTTCATTTTCAATACCTTGTAGAAAATCCTTTGCAGGCAATGACTGCGTGAAGTCTGGAAGCCATGGACGTCACCGATCGCTGGGTTTACTCTTTTGTGAAGTATTTCAGGCGGACTTCAGTTGTTGCTTGTTTGTGGGTCTTTTTGCCTTGAGTTTTGTCTCAAGCATGTGAAGTGAATGTTCAATAGGGTTGAGATCTGGTGATTGACTCGACCATTGCAGAATATTTCACTTCTTTGCCTTAAAAAACTCCACGGTTGCTTTTGCAGTATGTTTTTGCTGCATTTGATTGAATATGGGCAGAAAGTTTAGCCCCGTACACTTAAGAATTCTTGTTTGTTCTGTCTTCAGTCATATCATCAATAAACACTAGTGAATCAGTGACATTGGAAGCCGTGCATGCCCATGACATCACACTGCCTCCACCATGTTCTACAGAGGATGTGGTGTGCTTTCGATCATGACCCGCCCGGTTCCAGGCCTTCGCCATACTTTCTTCTTCCAATCATTCTGGTACAGGTTGATCTTAGTCTAATCTGTCCAAAGAATGCTTCCCTCTGTATCTGATCTCATAAAGTCTTCTGTTTATGGTAGACTTAGATATTGAAACACCTACTTTCTGGAGAGTGTTTTTCACTTGGGTGAATGTTGTGAAGGGGTTTTTCTTCACTTTTGGAATGATTCTGCGATCATCCACCACTGTTGTCTTCTGTGGACATACAGGCTTTTTTGAGTTTTCAAGCTTACCAGTGTGCCCTTTTTTTGCAGAATGTGCCAAACTGTTGATTTTGTAACTCCTAACATTTCTGCTATCTCTCTGATGGGGGTTCTTTTATTTTCAGACTAATGATGGACTGCTTCTCTTCCATTGAGATCTCTTTTGATCACATGTTGTGGGTTCACAGCAACAGCTTCCAAATGCAAATGCCACACCTGTAATCAGCTCCAGACTTTTTATCTGCATAATTGATGGATTAATTAGGGAATAGCCCATTAAAAAGCTATTTCATAATGCTGTAGATAAGCCCCCGGTCCGACCTAAAAGATAAAAATAATAAGTTTTATTATACTCACCCGGGGGGCACAGGCGCTGGGAAAGGTCAGAGAGGCCCAGTGTGTGCGCACTGCAGCACTTTACTCTGCCCTCAACTGGGCGGACAAGTATGCCTGTGCAGCAGAGCAATGCCGGGGAGCGATGAAGCAACAGGAGGGTGGCGATCATAAGAAGATGGGAGGCGCTGGACCCGGACCTGCGACACCCATCGGACCCGACCTCCCCCCAGGTGAGTAATAAAACTTATTTTTCTTATCTTTTAGGTTGGACCGGGGGCTTATCTGCAGCATTATAGAATGCTGTAGATAATCCCTGAAAGGCAGTGGCCATATCTTATATCGGCCAAAACTGCTGACAGGTTCCCTTTAAAGAGCTCTAATTCCTAAACCCTTACTCCAATTACTGTAGGATGTGAATACCCTCCAATTATAGCTGACAGACAGTCTGCACTTTGAGCGTATATTGATTATATAATGGTATCTTGAATATGTTTTGGTAAACTTGTGTCACTATTCAAATATTTGTGGACCTAACTGTATACTGTAGATATTTAGCATAATACAATCCTACATACATACAGTATGAATAAATAAGATACACTCACTGCTTTGATGGATTTTTCAATGTGCAGATCTTCAAAGCATGAAAGATATTCTACCCTGCCATCTGAAGCCAGTCGTGCAAGTCTTGAGCGTAATGTCCTCCAGGGTAGATCCAGATGTAGCACTGCTTCCATTGCTGATGCCCAATCACTAATGGAGATTTTTCCTGTTAATTGTAAAATTATTTGCTTTCTAATGATTACACAATTTATCACCTAATCATTTTTGCAGCTTTCAGCAAAATCATCAGAACATGGATATTGTGGGAGAATGAACTGTTTTACTGGGGACACACGGGAAGTGTTATCTTTATAATTACAACAAGACTGCAGTGAAGGAACCGACACACAATACAAAATCAAAGGGGTCACACAGTACAGTCTGACCAAAGTCTAACAACACAGCATCATGTGTTGTCAGCTCAATATAGTCTGCCAGCACAAGCCTGCAGCTGTTGCACACTCCAGCAAATGCCAGAAGGGCAGCCTTGTCATGCAGATTGTCCAGTTAATATACTGTTTTTTTCCAATTTTGGAAAATGACCTGTTTTTCTACTTTTTTTAACGTAGTGGTACACGAAAAGTGAATTTGTACAACATAGGAATATAATAATAATAACAACAGTAATAATAAGATGAAACAAATTATATAGTATTATATATGAAATTGTTCCATATAGCACCATGTAGAGTAACAAGTATATGCATCTGTCAAATATAGCAAAATGATCATTTTATTTACCTGTATCATCTGGGTCATACTCTTTAAAAGCTTTTATAAGATCAGTGCGATGGGCAAAAAATTGTTCCTGAAGTGCTCTAAGAGCAGAATCTTCGACAGCACTCATCCTGCAGCGAGAAACCAACAATTATTAACCAGGACTTTTCACTAGATTATTTTTAAATTTAAACTAAGTATCTCCTCCGCCTGGTGCTGGTCTACTGATTCTGGATCAGTTTTTCTTTTTCTTCTGTGCCACTCCATTCCAAAGTTATGCCCCTCTTTAACAATTGGGCGTATACCAGAGAACTTTTGTGGGCGCCTTTATGTTTTGATTGGCCAGCGTCAGAGGAGAAAAAGCAAATAGAAAATGCCCACAGAGAAGATCTCTTAGAGTTTTTAAAAAAAAAGTACGGTATTTTTCTGACAATATGACGCACTTTTTTTCCTCCAAATTTGGGAGGAAAGTGTGGAGTGCGTCTTATGGTCTGAATGTAATATGTGGGGAGGGGGCAGCGGCGGAGTGGGATTGCACTCCCAGGAGGCAGGAAAATGTTGCCGCTGCAGGAAACTGGTGCTGGGGAAACCACATGGTCCCAATGCTTAAAGTGAAGGAATATTCATTAGCCACTTCCCCGCCCACCTGTCAGGGCCGAGCAGTGGGCAGGGAAAAGCAAATTAATACTCCTTCACTTAACCAGTGGACCCACATGGGCCATGGCTTCCCCAGCGCTGGATTCCTGCAGCGGCTGGGGAGATGTGTGTCCGGCGGAGAAGGAGGCGGCAGGGTGCCACAGGAGGGATCGCAGTTGCATACCTGACAGCATAGCGTGGGCTGTGGTGATGCTGAGGGCTCCCGTAGAGGACCTGTGGTGAGGTAATGAAGGGGGCAGGCTGGAGCATCACATGACAGCACAGAGCCCTCTCTATTATTTCAGCACAGGACCTGCAAATAGCTAATGAGGCAGGATTTACATATATCTACAATTGGTATTTTTACTATATTCTATACTATTCTTTGTCGGTCTGCATGTAACTATATAACATAGCAGGTGGTCATCCATTGCATCTCTCTGTTGAATTTTATATGTAATTTTCATTGTTTAATCTTTAATAAAGTTTAAGAAAAACATTTTTTAGACTCTATACACCTTTTTTTTCTTTGGATGATATTCATGTCTTAGGTGTGCCTATAATAGTTATTTGCATATGCTCTATATGTTGGTAGTCAGGAAAGATACATTAGAGCAATTTCCCGCTAAGTATATAGGTAAAAAAAAAAGAATATACTCTTACCGTTGATTAAGTGTAAGCTTTCGTGTGCACTTACTGACTTGATATTGCACAAATCGTGGAATTAGATCTGGGCACAACTTGAGATATGCCCCTCTGTTACTTCCTTCATCATAGTAGTTAGATGCTGAAAATATGGTTATGACCTAAAGGAGATGCAACAAAGATCTACGTGTAACCCTTTACTGAATAAGGGTTATTCCCAGAAAACTTCGCTTTTATTATAATACTGCTGAAAAGACTCAAAATGACATAGAACACTACATAAAACATATTCCTGATACACCATCTCACATTATTCAGGATACAGCCAACATATAAAAACACAATTCAGTAACACACACCGATTGGTCTACTTAGATCCAATATTATGAATCACATAATCTGTGTTGCCAAGCGAAAAGCCAAAAACATCACTGCTCTAGAGGAGATCTGCATGGAGGAATGGGCCAACATACCAACAACAGTGTGTGGCAACCTTGTGAAGACTTACAGAAAACGTTTGACCTCTGTCATTGCCAACAAAGGATATATTACAAAGTATTGAGATGAAATTTTGTTTCTGACCAAATACTTATTTTCCACCATAATATGCAAATAAAATGCTAAAAAAACAGACAATGTGATTTTCTGGATTTTTATTTCTCAGTTTGTCTCCCATAGTTGAGGTCTACCTATGATGTAAATTACAGACGCCTCTCATCTTTTTAAGTGGTGGAACTTGCACTATTGCTGAATGACTAAATACTTTTTTGCCCCACTGTATATACTGCTGCTTGGCTTAGTATCTATGTCTGTGTATATGTAATAAGGGTGCATTAAACTAGCACAATGGCGGTCTCCATTTTTCATCCCACCTCGGCTCTGTATATAGTTGACACACATAATATCCTGCCTGCCCCATAAATACAGCACTAAGCCTCACTAAAGGTCCATGTGAAATACACATAGGTTAGAGCATGACCCTTTTTTCCTCCTTTTAGAAAAATAATGTAATTACTTTTTTTTTACCTTTCCATTGTGGCCCAACTCATAACCTTCCTGTTTGCATTCGTGTGACCTAATCAACATTTTTAAATTGTATCGGTCAAGTAATTTTTTGGTTACATCTGGACCAAAGTAACAACCTCCACCTCTAAAACTGTTCGGTAAGCAGCCATTTTGGTTCTTCGGATCGCTCCACATTATGTCTACAACCTTAGCCAATAAAGAACAAATGTTAGTACAGTACACTCACTATCAGTATAACAACAAGCTAATGGCTAATATATAACATAAAGTGTCTTTACCTCCTAAATAAGAGTAAAAATACAATAAATAACCAACTAGCAAAACAGGAAATCTGATTGTCTACTTTGTAAAACTGTGTACATTTATCTGCTTTCATCAAACTGATAAAAAAAAGATTTTGCCTTCATGTTCCTTAGATTTAGTTTATTATATTTCCTATACAGTAAATGTATAGATACATTTCTGCTGGATACATACGTATGAGTCCAGGACACAAGGAGAAGCCCATGGATGCAATATTGGGCTATATGGTTTACACTGGTTTTGTACAACCTAATTAGTAAAAGCTAGATATTGGAAATTAGCTCATTTTCTAGTTCAGCTCCTTCCTAGATGAAAAAAAGATTAAATGGATTACCTGATAAAATGCATATATCATGCCATGATATCTCCACGCTGTGACAGCTCAGCTGCTCTATAGAATAGGGGCATGATGAGCTGTCAGTATTGTGAATGATAGCCCAATTGCCCAATGTGACGCAGGGGCGTGCTGGGCTGTCCGCATTGTGATTGACAGCCCAGCAGCACAATCAGGTCGGGCCTGAAGGGTCTTCCAGGTGTCAACCATTCCGGGTGATTGTCTGGCTTTTTAGCTGGCTCTCTGCTGAAGATTACTTCCAGTTGTAGCTTTGCTCAAGTGGTGAGCTTTTTCTCCGTGCTCTATTTTCATGTATTCTGATCTTTGTGGCCCAACCTTTTACCTTGCCTTGTACCTTCCGTTTGCCTAGCCCCTTTGTCTTGAACCGCTACCTTCTTGGAATTCTGACCACAGACTGTGACCTTACTACAAATATATAATCCTCAAAAGTGTCTGACGCTCCCCGACGAAGCAGAAGCGAAACGTGCGTTGGAGTGCTGTGTGCAGGGACAGTGGCGTGTTAGTACTGGTTGGTATTGTGCTCTCTTTTTTTTGCACCAAATATTTTGTATATTCATTAGTGTGATCAAGATGATCATCAACCCTATTAGTTGTGCCTATGAATATTTCATTAATATAAACCGATAATAAAATAATCAAAGCGCTGGTGCCGATAAATATGATTAAAAATGATTCATGAGCAAAACAATAAAAAAAAGGGTGCTGAAATTTAAATTAATCATATTCTGGTTAGAAATAATTCATAAGCAAAACACATGAATTGAAAAAAAGAGGTGCACTTCAAATCAATTATGCATAAGTGCAAACACCAAATGTGCAAAAACTAATGAATATTTCTTATATATATATATACGGTATATACATTTTTTGGTGTATTGATCGTTTATGATGAGATCTTCTGGTATCTGACCCTGGACCTCTTGAGTACCCTGACACAGCATTACATATCACTTATTTAAAGAATAGTTGATAATTATAAGTTTGAAGATGGCCTACAGCTGGAACTCACATGGATCTCTAGGACAAGTTACCGTAGTTTGAATGGAAGAATGGTCACACATGTGCTATGCAGCTCCATTAATTTCTAAGGGGCCAGTGGAAAGATGCTGTACTCAGCTGTTTTTGACCACCTCTATAGACATTAGAAGGAGAAGCATGGTACGTTGGGTCATGCAGTGGAGCAGAATGTGTGCACTGGCATTCCTAGATTTTGTGATTGCAGGGGTCCCAGGAGTTAGGCTCTAATAATCACATATTTATCAAATATTCCATGGATCGGCAATAAATGTTTTTTTTTTTCTTGTGGGATAATCTGTTTAATAGACTACTGCAGATAAAATTATGTAATGCCTGGTACAGTGCCTGAGAGGGCAGTTAACCACTTAGCTTCAAAGAATGGCAAAGATGGAAGATGTAAACTGCCCCATACAGGACCTACATTCTGAGGGACACAGTATATCACTTTTTTTTCTAGAATGTTCCTTCAACTCCTCAAATGCCCCTTTATATTTGCAAAACTATGACTCAATAATTTCCAGAAGAAACCCATGTTATATTAAAATAAAGACTAAGTGGTTTTATAATAAGTCATCTGTTACAGGAATAAATGTAACAAACCTGTTTCCACTCATTTTGTTCATTGACTGTTAACTCTGGGGTCATATCAGGTAAGTGAAGACTGGAATCCAAGAAATGTATGTCCACAATGGCCTCATTTCGGAAGCCTTCTTGCAGTCCACCAGTCTGCTGATAAGAATCTGTGAACAGTTGTGTAGAGAAGCATTTATCAGGGCTAATCTCCATGGATTGAAGATGCAGTAAATGTGCATGCATGTTTAGAAGCTTTATAACTACCTCGTCTACATGCAACTCGTTACCTTTATGTATTACATTGTTTCTTTCTGGATTTGGTCTTGGAGGTTTCAAAGCGGATTTATACTAAAAAATCAAGACAAAAGTGTAGAAAACGAAAAAGACAGTAAGAAACATGCACTGGCCTACACAGAAGAGTGAAGGTTCTGCCGTATAGATAAAATAAAGATCAGATTAAGACTCCCATTATGTGTTCAGCCACCGTGAGCAGAAGGACTAGGTGCATCTTTGCCCTCTTCATGCCTCTTGGCACTTTCCTGCCTTCTTGTCTGTTAGGGTTCTCGCTATCCATGAAAAAAAAAGTACAGCTAGGGTTGGGGTCCCTCTATTCAGTAGCATCATAGCTGCCTATATTGTTTGCACTTGGGACAAAGATCGTGGTTTGTCTACATTGGAAGGGAAGATGGGGCAGTGTACTGTGCCCTGTACTAGGCCTGTGATAGTAGGAAATTTGTGATAAGACTTGTGAGGACAAAATCAGGAGTAGAAGGTGATTCACAGGGGCAAATGTATGCTACAGTATATGTTTTCATACTTTATACAATGCATATATTATTTCTTGGCTTAAAAAATAAACTGTACATGTTGAGATATACACTAAAATGTGGCATGAAAGGGGCTTTACTCAAGCACCACTGAGACAACCAAATGGTTTTAGACAATATCACCTGTGTAAAGTCCAGCTAACTGAAATAACGGCAGCAAAAATACTTCTACTGCTTGAAAATGTATCTGCTGATGAATCAGATCCCCGGCTAAAAATGACAAAACCTCTATTTATGCTACCCTACAAAAGTTTATTAAAACATACCAGTCTGGAATTTTCTGCGTCTCTAAAAATCCCTAAGCTAAATAACATTTTCAGCTTGTAAATAACATTTTCAGCTTGTAAATTTGTATGGCGTAGTCATCAAAACAAGAGGGTAACTGTTGAGAAATGAAATCTGCCTAAAAAATTGCTGAAAAATGCTAAAAAGAATTAACATATGCACAACAATGTAAAAATGACTTTCTGTGCAAATGTTCAGTCTATTTGAGCTTCTTTTAACTGCTTCCAGCTTCAAAAGTCAAGAAGTGAGCAGAGCATTCTTCAGGCGGCTTCTCCGTTTGGAAGCTGCTCACTAGTTTATATAGACAGTTAACAAAAAGATACCATTGAGAAAACGGCCTAAAGGTATCAAAGAAGACGCTTCAGTAAAACCACTGCAGTTTTTTGTTTTTTTTTTTAAATCTAAGCAGGTACCTTGGGGTCTAAAGACATTATGTGCACATAGCCTTTTTTTTAAAGGCTAAAGATCCAACAGTTTTTCAAGAGGAATCCACTTTGCTTTCTTTCTTTTAGTTAAAGAGATCTTTTAAGTGATTTTGAAACAGTTCTGAAAACTTTTTTGAATATTTTTTTTTCTCACAGTGTTTTTGCAGCTTTTCGTCTTGGCAGAGTCAAGTTTGGAGCTGATTACAACGGGAATCCTCCTCAAAGACGTGACATGTTTCTTCTGTTTTTCTTTAGAGTATGTTCATACTGCACCTTTTTCTGACACTATTTGTGTAGTGTATTGGTTTCCAAATCCACCTTAAAATATTCCATTTAAATTTTGCTTAATTCAAAAACTACATTTTTTAGAAATAACCCTGGAATTGATATGCTGAATATGTGGCACGCAGTTCAATCCCCAAGCATAACTGGATGGATTTTGCTCATTAATGGTATGTCACCACATAATAAATGGCTGCCCCATCTCTGACATCACCCTGGAAAATTTCACAAAATTTTGGACAAATGGTTGCAGGTACCCCATTCTGCTATAGGATCCGGTTTATCATACTGATTTCACATTCTCCAGGATAGGCAACTCTTGTTCTCGGGGTCAGGATGTGTAAATTATATTCTCTTTAGAACACCTTGTACATAGGAGACATTGATTTTGGCCTTGGTGTATCCTATGGCAACCTAATTTCTGCATATGGACTTTAAACATTGGTTTTCTATGGCGCTTTTTGATATCTAACAATATCATATCTACAGATTATTCTTATTATTGAATATTAATTGTTAGGGCTGTGTCACATTTGCGAGTGCAATGCGAGAAACTAGAGCGATTTTCTAGCATGAATACCCGGCACTGCCTCCAGCTGTTCGGACCGGAGCATTCAGCTGCATAGAAATACATGCAGCTGCACGCTCCGGTCCCGAGTGCTGGCGGCAGTGTCGGGTATTGATGCGAGAGACTCATGCGAGTTTCTCGCATTGCACACGCAAGTGTGACCCCGGCCTTATTCTTGTTCTCCATATCCTACGTAAAGTTAATGTTTTAATTTAAAAAAAAAGAAGCTTTCAAGGCTGAGGGAGAGTCAGTAATGTAAAAACATTTTATCAAAAAGATTTCTCTGTCTACCAGTTAATGATTTCATTGGTAAAATTATTCCCACTTCGACATCTTTGGTGTTTCACTTACCTTGCTTCTTTCAATAGACGTAAGGAAATCCAAGTCTGTTGTGTCTGATATCCCTCCATGTAAAATGAGAACCTTGCTGTCAATAATGGTGGCGAGGGGCATCAGACTGTAAATGTCTTCAAGTAGACGTAGAATGTTCTTGGCATGAATCTGTAGCAAAAGTGATTTCTATGATTTATGATAATATTTGTTCTAATGTTATGTTAGCTCAAATATAATTGTTCACATGCTGAGGACTTTTAGCTACTGTCTCTCTGTTAGTAGCGCAATAATAATAAGCCTAAAACTACTCATAGGCCACATTCATGCGTCCCGCATTTGGTCAGTATTTTACATAAGTATTAGTCAGCCAAAACCAGGAGTGGGAGAAAAATATGCACAAGTTTCTATGATACTTTTCATCTGACTGTTCCACTCCTGATTTTAGCGTTCAAATACTGACCAAATAATGAATATGTGAGTGTGGCCTTAAAGGGGTTGTCACGCCAGAGCTACGCCCCTTACCGTATGGGCAATAGCACTTCTATAGAGGACGTTCTCTGCTAAGGACACCCATCTAGGTGCTAGATATGCAAAGTGTGGGTCTTGAGTGCCACATTGCCCCACTTTGCCTAATGTATGTATTACATGATCGCCAATTCAGTTGAGTACTGAGGAAATAAGTGGCCTCACAGAACAATTGTCAAAGCTGGAATAAAAGACATAGCGAGATGTCTGCTATCAAACAAGGAATAATCCAGTTGAGACAACCCCTTTGAATACATTCAAGGATGTAATAATGACGTACACACTGACCTTGTACTTTAACATTACTTCTTTTGTGAAGCCATACCTGAATAAAAGGGCAAAAAAAGATGAAAAACACGTCTTAATTTCCATTACTGCTTTAGTCATTAAAAGGACTGTCCAATTTAGAAATACAAAAAAAAATTCAGGCATGGATTCATTGAAAATGATAAAAAAACGGTGTCATACTCCTCCGTCAATGTGGATTCAGCACAGGCTTCTCTCCGTATGTCTGGGTTAGACGCCTGCTCCGTTCAGAAACCACAGGACTGCTACAGACTGTGTTGGGCAGGTGACTGAGCAATGTGTCATCAGAAAACATACGATGATGTGCTCTTCTAGTCACCTAACTGCTGTAGCCAGCCATTCACAGGTTATAGCAGGTTCAAATAGACAACAATGGAAAGTGCAGCCCACAGCTCTCTTACATCAGAGGGATGTCAGGTCAAAAACCAAGGAACCCACTTGGTAATGATGCAAATATGAAGATAGTAGACGGCGTCTAAACTGGGTTATATCTAGTGATGAGCGAGTGTGCTCGTTACTCGGGTTTTCCGAGCATGCTTGGGTGTTCTCCGAGTATTTTGGGTGTGCTTGTAGATTATGTTTGTGTCTCCACAGCTGCATGATTTGTGGCTGATAGACAGCCTGAATACATGTGGGAATTCCCTAACAGGCAATCCCTGCATGTGTTCCGGTTTGTCTAACAGCTGCAAATCCTGCAGCTGTGGGACACGAACATAATCTACGAGCAAGCCCAAGATACTCGAAGAACACCCGAGCATGCTCGGAAAACCCGAGTAAGGCTAGGTTCACATTGTGTTAAAGCAGCCCGTTCAACACATGCGTTAAACGGGCTGCATTAACGCAAGTGCTGACATGCCATTGCGCTAGCGCAGATAGAGCTAGCAGATGCTCTATCTGCGCTAGCGGTGATGGACCCAGATAATGCTGCAGCCCGCGTCCCAGGGTCCATCACTCAATGAGGGCACATCGCTAGCAAAGCCCCCGAAATAGTGCTTAATGGCAGCGTTAACAGACTGCGTTACACCGCGTTATGCCGCGGTGTAACGCAGTCCGTCTAACGGACTGCTTAAACGTAATATGAACCCAGCCTAACAAACACACTCGCTCATCACTAGTTATAATGTGTTAAACCACAGTTTATTGCTGCAAATGCATGACCAAAATGTTTCAACTCCTTACAGGTCTTTGTCAAGCTTGACATAGAATTATAATGGGTTGAAACGTTGAGATTATGTATTTGGCACAATAAACCATAGTTTGCTACATTATCAGCCAGTATGAACGCTGTCTTCAGGCTACAGTGGGTGTCTGACTCCTGAATGGAGCAGATATTGCTGTCAGAGTTGGTGCAGAGTTCTGGAGCAGAACTGAATAGATGTGTGAAGGGCGGAGGAAGTGCATACATATCTATATCCCTTTAAGGTTTTTTTCTGCCTTTAGAAGTAATGGCATACTGCTTGGATATGCCTTAGATTCTTTATCATTAGTGGTTTGACTGTCTAGTCCTCGAAATGAAGAAATCCTATATGTAACGGGCTAGAGGACCAATTTGATGCTTTGTTCATTTTTATCTGGATTGCATCATAAGTAACTCACTAGTCACTATGGAGTAAAATAAGATATATATACGCACTTCTATTATTCGGAGGTCCAGTCTGTCTAAAGCTCCAAGGTCAGGGAACTTAGATTAGTGGCACCACTCCAGCGGTTAAATAAAATGTAAAACTAAAGCCCAAATCCACATGACTAACATTAGACGAACATTAGTTGGTCTAAAGAGGTGACGGTCTAATGTGTATAAGGGCTTCCTGACTCTCCACCGCCACATGATGTTGGCAAAGTTAAAGATCCCATAAGGAAAGTGCCCCCCTTTTTGTTGGCTGGGTGTATTGGGGTGTCTGTCCCTGTGGGGTGCATGTATATAATAATAATAATAATCTTTATTTATATAGCGCCAACATATTCCGCAGCGCTTTACAGTTTAACAGCTTCAAACACAACAGTCATGGGTAACAATGTTAACAATACAGTAATAAAGCAAAATAAGACAAAATAAGACGAAATAAGACAACCCTGCTCGTGAGAGCTTACAATCTACAATGAGGTGGGGAGATACAAAGTACAGGTGTGTATTTACAATCATGTATTTACAATGATGGTCCAGCCATCTTCAGGGGGTGGGGGATAGATGGAAGTAGTGAATGGGCTACACACAAACATAAAATAACTGATTAGGGAACATGATAGGCCGCTCTGAACAAATGTGTTTTGAGGAAGCGCCTAAAACTGTGCAAATTGTGGATGGTCCTAATTTCTTGGGGTAGAGCATTCCAGAGGATTGGCGCAGCACGGGAGAAGTCGGGAGATGTCTTGGAGTGGGAGGTACGGATTAGTGCAGAGGTTAGTCGAAAGTCATGTATATAGTGCTGATATAATATTATGGGCGTCATCTATAGGCTGTAGGCCGGACACGTTGCATCACACATACCTGTGTGACTGGCGTTCTACTCAAGCCTCATTAGTGTGCAATTTTTCTACTAGGCAGCCAACCCCTCCATAATCTGGTAGGTGTGTGGGTGGCTGTTTTTATCAGTAGTTTGCACCTGTGCTGCCCCTGCTTTTATAGTGGGGGCCTGCTGCATCCTGCTAGTGCATTTATCATCTGACAGGTTTTGGCAAGGCTCTTTCCTTATGGTATGGTTTTCTTAATTTTTTTTACGTTGCTGAGAATGTTAACGATCCAGCATGTCTGATTTTGCCAAAATTTCATAAATAATTTCCTTATTACATAAATATGAACATAAATATGGCTTTCAGACGGCAATGCGAGGGGGTAGCAAGCTCCAAATACAGCTGCTGACTGGTAGGACTATAAATATCCTCCCTTGACATCCCTATATCACCCCTCGGAGGAAGCGGAACCTGAAACACGCATTAGGGGTGCTCAGTGGCCACCATACAGGTCGTACTTGTTTTTCCCCTATGAATTTCTATTGAAACTTTGCATGTCTTACTCTTACAGGGTTATATACTTGTGCCGTAATATCCTCTGGTTCATCCTAAGACTGTGCTCGTGTTTTATTATTGAAAATGTATAAGTGTTGCATTTTAGTGCCTTTTAGAGATACGTATATATATCATGATCGTTATCATTAAGTTCCAACGGGTTTGTGGATAGTCTCCGCGCTGTCGACAGGATTTAAAACATATAACCCAGTGTAATGAAAATGATTGGTTTATTTTGAAGCGTTTCGAAGGACAAATCTACTTCTTTTTCAGGAAAACCACATCATGTTGAAATAAACCAATCATTTTGATTACACTGGGATATACACTCACTGGCCACTTTATTAGGTACACCTGTCCAACTTCTTGTTAACACTTAATTTCTAATCAGCCAATCACATGGCGGCAACTCAGTGCATTTAGGCATGTAGACATGGTCAAGACAATCTCCTGCAGTTCAAACTGAGCATCAGTATGGGGAAGAAAGGTGATTTGAGTGCCTTTGAACGTGGCATGGTTGTTGGTGCCAGAAGGGCTGGTCTGAGTATTTCAGAAACTGCTGATCTACTGGGATTTTCACGCACAACCATCTCTAGGGTTTACAGAGAATGGTCCGAAAAAGAAAAAAAATCCAGTGAGCGGCAGTTCTGTGGGCAGAAATGCCTTGTTGATGCCAGAGGTCAGAGGAGAATGGGCAGACTGGTTCGAGCTGATAGAAAGGCAACAGTGACTCAAATCGCCACCCGTTACAACCAAGGTAGGCCTAAGAGCATCTCTGAACGCACAGTGCGTCGAACTTTGAGGCAGATGGGCTACAGCAGCAGAAGACCACACCGGGTACCACTCCTTTCAGCTAAGAACAGGAAACTGAGGCTACAATTTGTACAAGCTCATCGAAATTGGACAGTAGAAGATTGGAAAAATGTTGCTTGGTCTGATGAGTCTCGATTTCTGCTGCGACATTCGGATGGTAGGGTCAGAATTTGGCGTAAACAACATGAAAGCATGGATCCATCCTGCCTTGTATGGAGCATCTTTGGGATGTGCAGCCGACAAATCTGCGGCAACTGTGTGATGCCATCATGTCAATATGGACCAAAATCTCTGAGGAATGCTTCCAGCACCTTGTTGAATCTATGCCACGAAGAATTGAGGCAGTTCTGAAGGCAAAAGGGGTCCAACCCGTTACTAGCATGGTGTACCTAATAAAGTGGCCGGTGAGTGTATGTTTTAAGTCCCGTCGGCAGCGCAGAGACTATCCACAAACCCCTTCTAACTTACTGATGCCTGATGGTCACTACCTGACCCGTGGATCTGCTGCAGCTGATATTGCACTGTATGCTGTTTTTACAGATTAAACAGGTGAGTTTAATCTGATCGTCAGGCTCACTATATTTCTCGGATAAGACCCTATTTTGCGCTGATCTCTCCTACAGTTTTACCTGGATATGATCGTTATCATATAATGACTACTTGAGGCACTGCACTATTATTGATTTTGGGAAGTATTTTATTTGGTCCTACCAGTATAGACCTTATTTGCACCATATTATAACATAGTTCATGTTCCTCTATATCTTACACTAAGTCACTTTATCTATCTTCTAATTACGGAGGGATATGTACATTTACATCGCTGTTGCACATGGAAAAGATTGTTTCATTTATATTTGATTCATCTCCGTACAAGACTGAATCTGTGGGACCACTACTATTATACTAAGTAGTATTTTCCATTGTATATTTATTCATGTCCAGAAATTCCAGGACAGTCTGTAAACAAGGCCACATTTTTACCCTGTTCTTAAAAAAAATGTAAGACATCCGTGATTTTTTTGATGCTGAACAAACTTCTACAAATTATTTTGACTAACTATCACCATTTTACAGGTTACAGTGAATTCAAGTGATAACTTCATATCAGAATTATGAGCTGCGGACATGTATCGCTTCTAACCTTAATGATTTTAGCTGGCTTACTTAGTGCAAATAATTTTCTAGGCATATAAGTCAGTATTTGGTGATAACAAAGCCAGAACTCTGGCGCATTCATCTCAGTAAATCTGTCCCGCTGCCTGTACTGGTTAACAGCTATTAGATGCTGGAGCAGGATGCGCAGAGGCGTTGTACAAGCAGTGTCAGACTGGGGTCCAAAGGTAACATTGACCTTGGGAGCCTACTGTTCTACTACATGCAAATATTATATTAACCTCATTCACAAATTAACTTATGCTTCTATATAATAATAATAAACTGTATAGTGTGAGAAATTAATGATGACATGTTGCCTTTATCTGTACATAACAAATTAAGATTTGTTTGCCACCAAATGCTTATATAAGGAGGACCCACTCCAGCAAAGGGGCCCACCAGGAGATTCCCCTGTTCCCTTGTGGGCCAGTCTGAGCCTGTGTACAAGGATACAGATGTGTGACAGTCCCTGGTTTAGAGAGTCTGTTAAGTAGTAAGTGAGGATGGACAAAAAGGTGTCCACTATGCTTATGATAAACTTGTAGTTGAAGGGGATATTCACATTATCGTTAAAGAAATGTGTAGGGGACATGATTTTATGGAACTATTATGTAAGTATTTTATAGTTACAATGCTGATTTCTTACTGCACTGTTCTCCTGTGAACCAATTCATATGACCTGGTCCTTTGACCACAGCACTAAGCCATGGTCGCTGCATGAAATGAGAATCGCTTCATGACTGACTACATGACCGGCTTATGTTTTGAATAGTGCGATGTAATAGTTGCTGCATGACACATGTGATATCTCGCCAAGCCGGCTATTCAAAAAAAGAGGACACCTGTGAAATGATTCGCACCAACTCTACTTTCCTGTTCACAAAATGGCTGCTGATGGAGGAGTATGTGACCAGACCAGTCCACAGCTTCCTCCAATTGAAAAACACTTCACATGGGAAACCAGGTGGACAGGTCTGGTCACAGGATCCTCCATTAGCTGCCATTCTGATAACAAAAGAACTGTGCAGTCTGTTAGTAAGGCTGAACTAAGAATCAGGCAACTTCACCAAGGAGGCGATCCCGTAATGCGTATATAATTGCAAAATACATAAAATCATCAACGCATTTATTAAGATAAAGATAAAGTTGAAAATTCCATAGGTGGTTGTACTACAACATCAGACGCATCCCATGGAAAATACTTCTGAGGTTTACAAATTCAAAGATCAGACTCGGTTTTCTAATTACCCTTTATTTAAGTCATTGTGTCAAACCTGGAAAGTACATTGGGAAATCTATATTATTTACTGACACATTTACAAAGTCGGCTTCCATTGCTACACAGTGTAGAAGGGGACACCCAAATAAATGTGAAATCATACTGATTGGACACTGAAATTATATCTGAGAGCTACAAAGAGCTACAGGTGCTTCTCTCAAAGTTAGAATCCTAACAAGCTCTTCAATACAAAAAGTGAAACTCACATATTATATATTATTATATATATATTATATAGAGTCATTACAAACAGTGATCTATTTCAAGTGTTTATTTCTGTTAATGTTGATGATTATGGCTTACAGCCAATGAAAACCCAAAAGTCATCATCTCAGTAAATTAGAATACTTTATAACACCAGCTTAAAAAATGATTTTAAAATCTGAAATGTTGGCCTACTGAAATGTATGTTCAGTAAATGCACTCAATACTTGGTTGGGGCTCCTTTTGCATCAATTACTGCATCAATGTGGCGTGGTATGGAGGCGATCAGCCTGTGCACTGCTGAGGTGTTATGGAAGCCCAGGTTGCTTTGCTAGCAGCCTTCAGCTCGTCTGCATTGTTGGGTCTGTTGTCTCTCATCTTCCTCTTGACAATGCCCCATAGATTCTCTATGGGGTTAAGATCAGGCGAGTTTGCTGGCTAATCAAGCACAGTGATACTGTTGTTTTTAAACCAGGTATTGATGCAGTAATTGATGCAAAAGGAGCCCCAAGTATTGAGCGTTATTGAGCTGGCGATATAAAGTATTGTAATTTACTGAGATAATGACTCTTGATTTTCATTGGCTGTAAGACATAATCATCAACATTAACAGACCTAAACACTTGAAATAGATCACTCTGTGTGTAATGACGCTATATAATATATGAGTTTCACTTTTTGTATTGAAGAACTTAAATAAATTAACTTTTTTATGATATTCTAATTTTGTGAGAAGCACCTGTATATCCTAAAAAAATCTGCAGCACATAGGGTAATCACAATATAAAAATATTTAAGAGAAGTCCTAGAGGCGAAGGTTGTTACTTGCGTTACCCAAAGTAAGGTGAAGAACTCTTCTACCACAATATATCTTAATGCTGTTGATTTCTATGAGAAGGAGAATAGGTAGAATTAGAAAAACACACTAATGCCTGAGGTACCTTAGATTCATGATGGGGTCCTCATGGTTGCCTCTATTCATATGTAAATTATTAGGGTAGACGAGGAGGAATGCAAACAGGATAATCAGTATTTCTATTGAATTCTTCCCTCTGTCTACAAAATCACCATTAAAAAGATAAGTATTCTCTGGTGAGGGGAGACCATTCTGCAGAACACAATCACAACAGAAGTTAACCAGTTGATGAACTACAAAGGGAAACAAGACAATCAGCAAAAGTTATTAAAAAAAACATACACGAAGTTCTAATTCACAAGTTGTTTTTTTTTAACAGGCAGCACATGCATGCACGCGGGTTACATACAGACCCTTTAATAGAAATGTGTGAGTGTAGTCCAGAATCGGACTAGCTCCTGTCCTAGCTCCTGTTTTGCTACAACATAAAAGGAGGAGTAAATGCAACTGTATGCTATAATGAGTCAATGCGCTATTCATTAAAAAGGAAAAAAAACATGTGCGTGAATGGGCCTTAGGCTCGTTTTCTGCAGCAGCATTTGGTGGCAGACATAAGAGGATTATGAGGTTGCCCTCATATTTTTGCGTCACCATCGGCTGTGCTTATCTCCACTAGGGAGGGTTCCTGTTGCTCAGCTGCCAGCAATAAGATACGGAGAGTACCTGCAGTCGGGCACCTTCTGTATGACACAGCCGGAGTGATGACGTTATTGAGCGACTGCATTGTTTACCATGTACACGCTGGCAAGAAGAGGAAGGAAGCAGGACTGCAGGGGATCACCAGGAGAAGTGAGTTATTCATTTTTTTTTCTTTACAGTGAATAAATTGGGATGGTGATGGGTGAGAACACAGTATGTTATAAAGAATTAGAATGAGAGAGGGGTGAGAGAACAGTATGTTATCATGAATTGGGATGGAGGATGGGTGAGAGAGGGTAGCCTGCAAGATAAAAGGTTTTCCATGATTAGACAACAAC
Organism: Ranitomeya variabilis; assembly: GCF_051348905.1. Lineage (NCBI taxonomy): Eukaryota > Metazoa > Chordata > Amphibia > Anura > Dendrobatidae > Ranitomeya > Ranitomeya variabilis. Next base: position 125,884,062 of record NC_135234.1, read on the forward strand.
AGAGAGTCTGGTATTTGCTACTTGTCTGAGACCAGCATGATGTTGGGCAGGCCTGCAAAACATACGGCCTTCGGGCCAACATGTGGTCCGCCAAAGGGTTTGCTGTGGCAGGCAGGACCTGGGAGACGCCACTCCCTTCTCCTTGTATTCAAATGTATTTGCATCTGATATTATGGAGAGGAGTACAGGTCCTTCTCAAAAAATTAGCATATAGTGTTAAATTTCATTATTTACCATAATGTAATGATTACAATTAAACTTTCATATATTATAGATTCATTATCCACCAACTGAAATTTGTCAGGTCTTTTATTGTTTTAATACTGATGATTTTGGCATACAACTCCTGATAACCCAAAAAACCTGTCTCAATAAATTAGCATATTTCACCCGTCCAATCAAATAAAAGTGTTTAATAACAAACAAAAAAACCATCAAATAATAATGTTCAGTTATGCACTCAATACTTGGTCGGGAATCCTTTGGCAGAAATGACTGCTTCAATGTGGCGTGGCATGGAGGCAATCAGCCTGTGACACTGCTGAGATGTTATGGAGGCCCAGGATGCTTCAATAGCGGCCTTAAGCTCATCCAGAGTGTTGGGTCTTGCGTCTCTCAACTTTCTCTTCACAATATCCCACAGATTCTCTATGGGGTTCAGGTCAGGAGAGTTGGCAGGCCAATTGAGCACAGTAATACCATGGCCAGTAAACCATTTACCAGTGGTTTTGGCACTGTGAGCAGGTGCCAGGTCGTGCTGAAAAATGAAATCTTCATCTCCATAAAGCATTTCAGCCGATGGAAGCATGAAGTGCTCCAAAATCTCCTGATAGCTAGCTGCATTGACCCTGCCCTTGATGAAACACAGTGGACCAACACCAGCAGCTGACATGGCACCCCACACCATCACTGACTGTGGGTACTTGACACTGGACTTCAGGCATTTTGGCATTTCCTTCTCCCCAGTCTTCCTCCAGACTCTGGCACCTTGATTTCCGAATGACATGCAAAATTTGCTTTCATCAGAAAAAAGTACTTGGGACCACTTAGCAACAGTCCAGTGCTGCTTCAAAGCCCAGGTCAGGCGCTTCTGCCGCTGTTTATGGTTCAAAAGTGGCTTTACCTGGGGAATGCGGCACCTGTAGCCCATTTCCTGCACACCAGACTCAGTCCACTGCTTCCTCAGGTTCCCCAAGGTCTGGAATCGGTCCTTCCCCACAATCTTCCTCAGGGTCCGGTCACCTCTTCTCGTTGTACAGCGTTTTCTGCCACATTGTTTCCTTCCAACAGACTTACCATTGAGGTGCCTTGATACAGCACTCTGGGAACAGCCTATTTGTTGAGAAATTTCTTTCTGGGTCTTACCCTCTTGCTTGAGGGTGTCAATGATGGCCTTCTTGACATCTGTCAGGTCGCTAGTCTTACCCATGATGGGGGTTTTGAGTATTGAACCAGGCAGGGAGTTTTTAAAAGCCTCAGGTATCTTTTGCATGTGTTTAGAGTTAATTAGTTGATTCAGAAGATTAGGGTAATAGGTCGTTTAGAGAACCTTTTCTTGATATGCTAATTTATTGAGACAGGTTTTTTGGGTTATCAGGAGTTGTATGCCAAAATCATCAGTATTAAAACAATAAAAGACCTGACAAATTTCAGTTGGTGGATAATGAATCTATAATATATGAAAGTTTAATTGTAATCATTACATTATGGTAAATAATGAAATTTAACACTATGTGCTAATTTTTTGAGAAGGACCTGTAGTGTGGTGGGAATATTATCGACCGGGGAAGTGTGGGGGGATATTATGGAGAGGGGCAGTGTGGTGGGAATATTATGGAGAGGGGCAGTGTGGAAGTTAATATAGGGGCTGTGTGGGGGGATATTTTGTATAGGAAGAACACTGAAGGGCAATCATGTATTCAAGGGCACAGCGTGAAGGATATTTTTATTTATGGGGCAAGATAATGATACTTTTATTTTTATGGACACCATGATGGGATGTGCTTCTGAACACCAGAGAAGAAGGCGTCTGTGCTATATGGAGGCAAAAGGGATGTAACTGACTCCAATCAGAGATCAGAGAAGATGAATGTGGATATAAACGTTTATTTGTGATCCTGCCTGTGTCTCATCAGTACTGTGGTTTCTGTATGATTCGCAATCTGATGATGGCTGTTAACAATTCCCAGTATCTCATTACCATTGTTAAGGGCATACTGGGAATTGTAGCGTCATGCAGTACTATTATATATAGGGCTGACCCGACATTACAATTGATCGCTGCACTAACCTTGGTGCTATATACATGTGCTGATGGTTGTTCTGACACTACATTAATGTACTCAGGGTAGATCTGGTGCTGCATTAATGTACTTATGGGGGCTCTGGCGTTGCATTAATTGAACTGACAGCAGTATAGGTCAGATACTGCCCTCACTGTCTGTTGGGAAATGTAATCATAGAGCATAGAGTGAGAGCTGTCAGGAAGTTCGGTATGTAAACTATAGCAGACCACAATGATGGAAAAGTCCTTTAATGTTGCATGTTAACTACAGTAAGGGTATGTGCACACGTATTTTGGAGCTCTGCGGATTTTTCCGCAGCGGATTTAAGAAATCCGCAGGTAAAAGGCACTGCGCTTTACCTGCGGATTTACCGCATTTTTTATGCGGATTTTGTGCGGACTCCACCTGCGGTTTTAACCCTGCGGATTACTATTGTGGAGCAGGTGTAAAAAGCAGCGGAATCCGCACAAAGAATTGACATGTTGTGGAATTTCCGCACGTTTTTTTCCGCAGCATGGGCACTGTGGATTGCAGTTTCCATAGGTTTACATTGTACTGTAAACGCATGGAAAGCTGCTGCGGACCCGCAGCAAAATCCGCAACGTGTGCACATAGCCTAATCCTCTTGCAGGTGGTCTCATATTGCTGCCGAGCTCTCGATTTTCACTTTTTGTTCTCTTAATACATGCATTTATACCAGATAACACCCACTGTTACTAACTCTTCCTCAATCTGTATCTTCCAAACAATTTAAATGTACAATATATTTGAATGATATTCCCCCATAGAATTCTGCATTTCATATGTATAGATTAAATTCTGCAGCGTTGGATCTAATAAAGTGTTAAAAGCCTGTGAGAGGCAATTATCCAGACACCAGTTGATTTCTGTATCCTCGGCTGCACTAAGCATAGTTATTCTCTAAGAGCACTCCCAATGGAGCTGTACACTTCCCTACCCTTGTGGATTCTGGTAATGGTTAGTCACTGGAGACCTCAGTAATTCAGCTAGCAAGCTTGCCAGGAGAAGGCAATATGAATCTTAGAGTTAGTAGATTGCTTAATGTACGTAAATTTATAAAAACATATTTAATATTGTTGATTAACAGACCTGATAATAAAAGAATAATAAAATGGTACCTAAACACCACAGTTTGGTGTTTTCAGGTCTTTATTTCATGGGGTTGGAAAAAAAATGATTAACTAATCTATAGCATATCATGGGACCTGCACCTATCCCAAACCTACTCTTCAGCCTTAATAAGTCAATTAGCAAGCTTGCCAGTTACAGGAGAATGAGCACATACATTTATATTATTTTTTTTCTCAAGAACAGGGGTTTACTGTCATCCATGATCTGCCTGGAGATGCAGCAGTTGTCAGTGGGGAGGGGGCCGCGCATGTGCCCCTTAGTCAAAGACTTCTATGGAAGTTCTAGATACTACCAAGCACGATGTAGTCTTCGGAACACCCACTGAAGTCAATGAAGAGAGACACGTATGGAGAAAGATCTAGGATTGTTGAATCGTTAGTATAATACTAGCAATAATGTTTTATACTAACAGGCAATGGCATAATGGCCTTACACTTTACAACAGTCCTAAGAGCCACTGTTGGCTTACATGGAATTTCGAGACCTATCAAGAGCTCCGCAAAGATGCAGTGGGGTGCCAAAAGGCTGACAAACTCCTTGGATGCCACCGTAGTTATTGATTACAAGATCTAAACTGTTTTGTGGCTCGATCTAAGCAGTATACAACTGGCAACCACTGCTAATGGCACTGGCAATGCTCCTGCGCCATTCACAGGACATATCACTATGCCTTACTGAGGCACAACAATTAGGATGTAATAGTATATGTCTGGTGTAGCTACTCAGCATTATTAACCCCTTCATGACCCAGCCTATTTTGACCTTAATGACCTGGCCGTTTTTTGCAATTCTGACCAGTGTCCCTTTATGAGGTAATAACTCAGGAACGCTTCAACGGATCCTAACGGTTCTGAGATTGTTTTTTCATGACATATTGGGCTTCGTGTTAGTGGTAAATTTAGGTCGATAATTTTTGCGTTTATTTGTGAAAAAAAAAGGAAATTTGGGGAAAATTTAGAAAATTTTGAAATTTTGAATTTTTATTCTATTAAACGAGAGAGTTATGTGACACAAAATAGTTAATAAATAACATTACCCACATGTCTACTTTACATCAGCACAATTTTGGAAACAAATTTTTTTTTTGCTAGGAAGTTATAAGGGTTAAAATTTGACCAGCGATTTCTCATTTTTACAACAAAATTTACAAAACCATTTTTTTTAGGGACCACCTCACATTTGAAGTCAATTTGAGGGGTCTATATGGCTGAAAATACCCAAAAGTGACACCATTCTAAAAACTGCACCCCTCAAGGTGCTCAAAACCACATTCAAGAAGTTTATTAACCCTCCAGGTGCTTCACAGCAGCAGAAGCAACAAGGAAGGAAAAAATGAACATTTAACTTTTTAGTCACAAAAATGATGTTTTAGCAACAATTTTTTTATTTTCCCAAAGGTAAAGAGAAACTGGACCTCAAAAGTTATTGTACAATTTGTCCTGAGTACCCCATATGTGGGGGGGAACCACTGTTTGGGCGCACGACAGGGCTCGGAAGGGAAGGAGCGCCATTCGACTTTTTCAATGAAAAATTGGATCCAATCTTTAGCGGACACCATGTCGCGTTTGGAGAGCCCCTGTGTGCCTAAACATTGGAGCTCCCCCACATGTGACCCCATTTTGGAAACTGGACTCCCCAAGGAGCTTACCTAGATGCATAGTAGGCACTTTGAACCCCCAGGTGCTTCACAAATTGATCCATAAAAATTAAAAAGTACTTTTTTTTCCACAAAAAATTTCTTTTAGCCTCAATTTTTTCATTTTCACATGGGCAACAGGATAAAATGGATCCTAAAATTTATTGGGCAATTTCTCCTGAGTACACTGATACCTCACATGTGGGGGTAAACTACTGTTTGGGCACACGGCAGGGCTCAGAAGGGAAGGAGCGCCATTTGACTTTTTGAATGAAAAATTAGCTCCAATCGTTAGCGGACACCATGTCGCGTTTGGAGAGCCCCTGTGTGCCTAAACATTGGAGCTCCCCCACATGTGACCCCATTTTAGAAACTAGACCTCCCAAGGAACTTATCTAGATGTGCGGTGACCACTTTAAACCCCCAAGTGCTTCACAGAAGTTTATAACGCACAGCCGTTAAAATAAAAAATAATTTTTCTTTCCTGAAAAATTATTTTTTAGCCCGCAATTTTTTATTTTCACAAGAGTAACAGGAGAAATTGGACCCCAAAAGTTGTTGTCCAGTTTATTCTGAGGACACTGATACCCCATATGTGGGGGTAAACCACTGTTTGGGCACACACCGGGGCTCGGAAGGGAAGTAGTGACTTTTGAAATGCAGACTTTGATGGAATGGTCTGCGGGCGTCACGTTGCGATTGCAGAGCCCCTGATGTGCCTAAACAGTAGAAACCCCCCACAAGTGACCCCATTTTGGAAACTAGACCCCCCAAGGAACCTATCTAGATATGTGGTGAGCACTTTGAACCCCCAAGTGCTTCACAGAAGTTTACAACGCACAGCCGTGAAAATAAAAAATAATTTTTCTTTCCTGAAAAATTATTTTTTAGCCCGCAATTATTTATTTTCACAAGAGTAACAGGAGAAATTGGACCCCAAAAGTTGTTGCCCAGTTTGTCCTGAGTACGATGGTACCCCATATGTGGGGGTAAACCACTGTTTGGGCGCACGTCGGTGCTCGGAAGGGAGGGAGCACCATTTGATTTTTTTAATACAAGATTGACTGGACTCAATGGTGGCGCCATGTTGCGTTTGGAGACCCCTGATGTGCCTAAACAGTGGAAACCCCTCAATTCTAATGCCAACACTAACCCCAACACACCCCTAACCCTAATCCCAACTCTAGCCATAACCCTAATCACAACCCTAACCCCAACACACCCCTAACCACAACCCTAACCCCAACACACCCCTAACCCTAATCCCAACCCTATCCCTAATCCTAACCCTAATCCCAACCCTAACCACAACTCTAACCCTAACACACCCCTAACCCTAACCATAACCATAACCAAAGCCTAATCTTAACCCTATTTCCAACCCTAGCCCTAATTCCAGCCCTAACCCTAAGGCTATGTGCCCACGTTGAGGTTTTGTGTGATTTTTCCGCACCATTTTTGAAAAATCTGCAGGTAAAAGGCACTGCGTTTTACCTGCGGATTTACAGCGGATTTCCAGTGTTTTTTGTGTGGATTTCACCTGTGGATTCCTATTGAGGAACAGGTCTAAAGCGCTGTGGAATCCGCACAAAGAATTGACATGCTGCGGAAAATACAGCACAGCGTTTCCGCGCGGTATTTTCCGCACCATGGGCACAGCGGATTTGGTTTTCCATAGGTTTACACGGTACTGTAAACCTGATGGAAAACTGCTACGAAATCAGCAGCAGCCAATCCCTGGCGAATCCGCAGCAAAATCCGCACCGTGTGCACATAGCCTAATTCTAACCCTAACCCTAGTTCTAACCCTAACCCTAGCCCTAACCCTAACCCTAGCCCTAACCCTAGCCCTAACCCTAACCCTAGTGTAAAAAAAAAATATATATATATATTTTCTTTACTTTATTATTGTCCCTACCTATGGGGGTGATAAAGGGGGGGGGTTATTTATTATTTTTTTATTTTGATTGCTGTGATAGAACCTATCACAGTGATCAAAATGTACCTGTAACGAATCTGCCGGCTGGCAGATTCGGCGGGCGCACTGCGCATGCGCCCGCCATTTTGGAAGATGGCGGCGCCCATGCAGCACACGGACGGACACGGGAGGGACACCGGAGGTCGTTAAGTATGAGGGGGGATCGGACAGCGGGGGTGGGGGATCGGACTGCGGGGGGAGCGGACAGGAGGACGGAGGGGAGCGGAGTACAGCAATGACAGGATGGAGGACGGAGAGGAGGAGATCGGTGGCGGTGGAGGGGGGCAGATCGCGATCTCCAGCCATGGCTGATGCTATTGCAGCATCAGCCATGGCTGGATTGTAATATTTCACCAATTTTCATTGGTGAAATATTACTATCGCTCTGATTGAAAGTGAAAGGTCACTTTCAACAGCCAATCAAAGCGATCGTAGCCACGGGGGCGGGTGAAGCCACCCCCCCTGGGCTCAAGTACCACTCCCCCTGTCCCTGCAGGTCGGGTGAAATAACAGTTAACCCTTTCACCCGGCCTGCAGGAGCGCGATCCGACCATGACGCATATGCTGCGTCACAGGTCGGATTGGCACAGGTTTCATGACGCATACGCTGCATCAAAGGTCGGGAAGGGGTTAAAATGAGTGGGACTAAGCTGCAATCCCAAACACATCCAATGTAGAAAAGAGGCACTGATTTTTGGAGAAAAGAGAAGGCCCTTTTTTCTTAATACATAACCCCTTCAATGCACATATTCATATGACCGAACTTTCCTAAAGACACATCTGTTTGAGTGTGTTGGCTAAATGGCTGCTACATCATAATACAGTTAATTTAAAGGGAATCTGTCACCAGGCTTTTGCAACTTAATCTGAGAGCAGCATAATAGAGGGCAGGAGACCCTGATTCTAGAAATGTGTCACTTATCAGGTCATGTATGGTAGTTTCAATACAATCAGTGTTTTATCAGCAGGAGATTATCACAGCCTGACTAGAGGTACCTTCACACGAAACGACTTTGTAACGATATCGCTAGCGATCCGTGACGTTGCAGCGTCCTCGCTAGCGATATCGTTTAGTTTGACACGCAGCAGCGATCAGGATCCTGCTGTGATATCGCTGGTCGCTGAATAAAGTCCAGAACTTTATTTGGTCGTCCGATCGCCGTGTATCGTTGTGTTTGAAAGCAAAAGCAACGCTACCAGCGATGTTTTACACTGGTAACCAGGGTAAACATCGGGTTACCAAGCGCAGGGCCGCGCTTAGTAACCCGATGTTTCCCCTGGTTACCAGCGTAAAAGTAAAAAAAACAAACAGTACATACTCACCTGCGCGTCCCCCAGCGTCTGCTTCCTGACACTTACTGAGCGCCGGCCCTAAAGTGAAAGTGAAAGCACAGCGGTGACGTCACCGCTGTGCTGTTAGGGCCGGAGCTCAGTCAGTGTCAGGAAGCAGACGCTGGGGGACGCGCAGGTGAGTATGTACTGTTTGTTTATTTTACTTTTACGCTGGTAACCAGGGTAAACATCGGGTTACTAAGCGCGGCCCTGCGCTTAGCAACCCGATGTTTACCCTGGTTACCCGGGGACCTCGGCATCGTTGGTCGCTGGAGAGCGGTCTGTGTGACAGCTCCCCAGCGATCAAACAGCGAAGCTGCAGCGATCGGCATCGTTGTCGCTATCGCTGCAGCGTCGCTTCGTGTGAAGGTACCTTAGGTCTCATGTGTACAGCAGTCAGGCTAATCTGTGTAAGCCAGTACCCATCATTGATTAGCAGCTTGCTGACAATGTACACTGCACAAATGAAGATGCCAGTTACGCCTTGGGGTGGGTTATACACAGTTTAGGTTTGTGACCACTGCTACATCTATAACAGATAAATAGGGATTCTATTATAATTGCACTGAGCAGCCCAGTAAGTGATACATCGCTGGAGTCAGGATCTCTTACCGTATATTATGCGGTTTTCAGATTACATAGCAAAAACCTGCTGACAAGGATAAAGGATAAAGGATATATGAACTGGACAGTAGATAGAGTTCATAAGTGAACTAGTTCTTCTTTGTACATATGGTAAAACATGTTAGGTCCTAAAATAAATTTTGAATATTGCTAGGCGATTTTTAGCAAAAGGATGGACAACGATTTAGAGGAACTATGATATAGTGCATGTAAATCAAATACCTTATAGAATATAAGAAGTAGATCCTCCAACTTTCCATGAAGGTCACCTAATCAAAAATGGATAGATATATAAAAAAGTGACAACAATGTTTAAATTAGTTATTTTTACAGTCCAAAATATTACATAAAGGGAGTTTGTTATCCCAAATTTACACTATAAACTATCTATAAAGCCTTGTAGGAGATGGACAACAATACAAATTGTAACTTTTGTTTTTAAATTTTTCCCGCTCAGTGCGCTCCATGACCTCGGTCGCATACCACTTTGCGCTGACGCACGCAGGACTCACCACGGCATCCAGGCATTTTGAAACCCTCGTTGGATCTGTGACCGACATTAACATTATCTACCGTACCAGTAATTTGTTCTGATGAAGGACCGGATGTGGACCGAAAACGTTCAACCATTTGCCTATGGATGCACATTAAATGATTTATTTTCAAGCTACACTACCAATTGAGTGCCAAGTTTTTTTCTAATTCTGGATATTTGGGGCTGGATACCCTACTTGAGCACCTCACCTCCTTCAGTGCATGAATGCCGTGTTCTACTACCTCAACTTTAAATTTTTCCCATCGTTGCCTAAAAAAATAACTTTATTGTAATATACAAATGTGCCTGCTCAGTGCACTTGGTGTGCCTCAATGCCTTGGTACACTGTTCCACCCACTTACAGTAGATGAAAGCTGAATAGAATACGATGTCAGAAGCGAGCAGAGAGTGATTTGTGTGCTCTCTCTGGCACTTAGGTGATAGCAAAGGAGACAAGCAATGTCAGAAGCGAGCAGAGAGTGATTTGTGTGCTCTCTCTGGCACTTAGGTGATAGCAGAGGAGACAAGCAATGTCAGAAGCGAGCAGAGAGTGATTGGTGCTCTCTCCAGCACTTATGTGATAGCAGAGATGTGCAATGGCCGAGGCGAGGAGAGAGTGATTTATGCGCTCTCTCCGGCACTTAGGTGATAGCAGAAGAGATGCGCAATGGCAGAAGTGAGGAGATAAACAGAGGTTTAAGTTCAGACAGTGCTGATAATCAACATAAAAGTCGTGGCCATAATCAATTTAAGTGCGTAGAACATTGCACTGAGGTACTTAGCCACACCAATGGTGCACTGAGCACCTTCATTGACATACTGTAATAAAGTTGTTTTTGAGGGAGCAGATTTGAAAGCTAAAAGAACGATTTTTATTGTTGCTCCATCTCCTATAATGCAATGTGGTGAGTTTCAAATGTATTTTCCTATCCTTTATTGTTATGACATATCACTAGACTATGCCATAACATTATGATCAGTGGTGTCCCAGAGGTGGGGACAAAGAATGAAGCCTCAGAAGTTATGTTAGCAGTTTCTTTAGCAGTCCTCTTGCACACAAAACAGCAATTCTCTGAGGATTGGTGAGTTTTCAGGTTTGATTAGTGAAGTTGTGTTCTAATGACCTTTAAAATATTCCAGCCATTCACATCTACAAATTGCAGTTGGAAAAGCTAATTAATGTACTATTTTCTTGCCTGAATCTCACACTGCAACTTAAAGAGGTTGTTCACTACTAGGCAACCCCTACTTAATAATTTCAGTGCCCAAAGTAAAAATGAAAAAACAAAAGTGTGTACTCACTGCACCACCGACTTTACTTTATCGTCAGTGTGGATGTCCACTCTGATAGAATATTAATGATCTGCAGTCAAACAGCGGCCATTCATTGGTAGCAGCCGGCACATGAGACAACAATGTCACGTCACTCTCCGGGAACAACGGCGCAGACATCACTGGAACAGCGCCACTGCTATTTTTATTTTAATTTGGGCTCTGAAATGATTAAGCTTGTGTTTTGCAATAGTGGACAACCCATTTAAGAAATAATTGCAATACAGTCCCTTTATTTTACATCTTGTCCTATGAAGTAAGACACATTGATAAAATGCTAATCAGATATTAATCCTGTTATCAAGTGTCGTCACATGAAGCTGCACAATGCTTTCTCCTGCATGCTATACTCACCACATACGGTGATCTGTTTAGAGTAGGATGTCGTTAAATGAACAACGTTTGGCATTTGTTTCAGGAACTTTTTGATTTCGTGGAAGAGCTGAAGAACATAGCGGGCATGAAGTAGCTGGAAAATGAACAGTTCATCATTGTATTATATGTATATGTAATAATTTCATACAAACGCTACCATAATGTGTTGCATACTGTTTTGACATCCATTGGAAACATCTGGGATTTATAATATTAACATGTTCACTGCCAATGATTTATATATATACAATGACATTAATTTAGTTCTGAGATTAGCATGCTGCAGCAAACACTGGCCTCAGCAATCATGTGCCGTACATGCTAATATCAATCCTGTGGCCAGTGATTAGCTTCATCAGACCCTGTAGGAAAATAAATGCATATCGGTGGGCATGACAACAAGAAGCAAGCAGCAATGGGGAATTTAATGGGTGAGTAATATAACTACGGTATATATATACACTCACACATTATATATATATATATATATATATATATATATATATATATATACAGTTATATGAAAAAGTTTGGGCACCCCTATTAATCTTAAGCTTAATGTTTTATAAAAATTGTTTTTTTTGCAACAGCTATTGCAGTTTCATATATCTAATAACTGTTGGACACAGTAATGTTTCTGCCTTGAAATGAGGTTTATTGTACTAACAGAAAATGTGCAATCTGCATTCAAACAAAATTTGACAGGTGCATAAGTATGGGCACCCTTATCATTTTCTTGTTTTAAATACTACCCGCTTTTTACTGACTTACTAAAGCACTTTTTTTGGTTTTGTATCCTCATTGAGCTTTCAACTTCACAGCCAGGTGTATGCAATCATGAGAAAAGCTACTTAAAGTGGCCACTTGCAAGTTGTTCTCCTGTTTGAATCTCCTCTGACGAGTGGCATCATGGGCTCCTCAAAACAACCGTCAAATGATCTGAAAACAAAGATTATTCAACATAGTTGTTCAGGGGAAGGATACAAAAAGCTGTCTCAGAGATTTAACCTGTCAATTTCCACTGTGAGGAACATAGTAAGGAAATGGAAGAACACAGGTACAGTTCTTGTTAAGGCCAGAAGTGTCAGGCCAAGAAAAACATCAGAAAGGCAGGGAAGAATGGTGAGATCAGTCAAGGACAATCCTCAGACCACCTCCAGAGAGCTGCAGCGTCAACTTGCTGCAGATGGTGTCACTGTGCATCTGTCAACTATACAACACACTTTGCACAAGGAGAAGCTGTATGGGAGAGTGATGCGAAAGAAGCCGTTTCTGCAAGCACGCCACAAACAGAGTCGGCTGAGGTATGCAAAAGCACATTTGGAGAAGCCAATTTCTTTTTGGAAGAAGGTCCTGTGGACTGATGAAACCAAGATTGAGTTGTTTGGTCATACAAAAAGGCGTTATGTATGGCGGCAAAAAAACACAGCATTCCAAGAAAAACACTTGCTACCCACAGTAAAATTTGGTGGAGGTTCCATCATGCTTTGGGGCTGTGTGGCCAATGCCGGCACCGGGAATCTTGTTAAAGTTGAGGGATGCATGGATTCCTCTCAGTATCAGCAGATTCTTGACAATAATGTTCATGAATCAGTGACAAAGTTGAAGTTACACAGGGGATGGATCTTTCAGCAAGACAATGATCCAAAACACCGCTCCAAATCTACTCAGGCATTCATGCAGAGGAACAATTGCACTGTTCTGGAATGGCCATCCCAGTCCCCAGACCTGAATATCATTGAACATCTGTGGGATCATTTGAAGAGGGCTGTCCATGCTCGGCGACCATCAAACTTAACTGAACTGGAATTGTTTTGTAAAGAGGAATGGTCAAAAATACCTTCATCCAGGATCCAGGAACTCATTTAAAGCTACAGGAAGCGACTAGAGGCTGTTATTTTTGCAAAAGGAGGATCTACTAAATATTAATGTCACTTTTCTGGTGAGGTGCCCATACTTATGCACCTGTCAAATTTTGTTTGAATGCAGATTGCACATTTTCTGTTAGTACAATAAACCTCATTTCAAGGCAGAAACATTACTGTGTCCAACAGTTATTAGAAATATGAAACTGAAATAGCTGTTGCAAAAAAAACAATTTTTATAAAACATTAAGCTTAAGATTAATAGGGGTGCCCAAACTTTTTCATATAACTGTATATATATATATATATATATATATATATATATATATATATATATATATATATAAATCTTTATTCATTACATAATGGAATGTGTTGAGAACAATAAAACCTAAAAATGATCAACGTAAATCACAACTAATATCCCACGGAGGTCTGGAGTTGGAATGATGCTCAAAATCAAAGTGGAAAATGAAGTTACAGGCTGATCCATCTTCAGTGGAAATGCCTCAAGACAAGGAAATGATGCTCAGTAGTGTGTGTGGCCTCAACGTGCCTGTATGACCTCCCTACAACACCTGGGCATGCTCCTGATGAGGCGGCGGATGGTCTTCTGAGGGATCTCCTCCCAGACCTGGACTAAAGCATCCGCCAACTCCTGGACAGTCTGTGGTGCAACGTGACGTTGGTGGATGGTGCGAGACATGATGTCCCAGATGTGTTTAATCGGATTCAGGTCTGGGGAACGGGAGGCCAGTCCATAGCTTCAATGCCTTCATCTGGCAGGAACTGCTGACACACTCCAGCCACATGAGGCCTGGCATTGTCCGGCATTAGGAGGAACCCAGGGCCAACCGCACCAGCATATGGTCTCACAAGGGGTCTGAGGATCTAATCTCGGTACCTAATGGCAGTGAGGCTACCTCTGGCGAGCACATGGAGGGCTGTGCAGCCCTCCAAAGAAATGCCACCCAACACCATTACTGACTCACTGCCAAACTGGTCATGTTGAAGGATGTTGCAGGCAGCAGATCGCTCTCCACGGTGTCTCCAGACTCTGTCACATCTGTCACATGTGCTCAGTGTGAACCTGCTTTCATCTGTGAAGAGCACAGGACACCAGTGGCAAATGTGCCAATCCTGGTGTTCTGTGGCAAATGTCAATCGTCCTGCACTGTGTTGGGCTGTGAGCACAACCCCCATCTGTAGATGTCGGGCACTCAGATCATCCTCATGGAGTTGGCTTCTAACCGTTTGTGCAGACACATTCACATTTGTGGACTGCTTGAGGTCATTTTGCAGGGCTCTGGCAGCACTCCTCCTGTTCCTCCTTGCACAAAGGCTGAGGTAGCGGTCCTGCTCCTGGGTTGCTGCCCTCCTACAGCCCCCTCCATGTCTCCTGGTGTACTGGCCTGTCTTCTGGTAGCACCTCCAGCCTGTGGACACTACACTGACAGATGCAGCAAACCTTCTTGCCACAGCTCGCATTGATGTGCCATCCTGGATGAGCTGCACTACCTGAGCCACTTTTGTGGGTTGTAGAGTACGTCTCATGCTACCACAAGTGTGAAAGCACAACCAACATTCAAAAGTGACCAAAACATCAGCCAGAAAGCATTGGTACTGGTACCTGCAGAACCACTCCTTTATTGAGTGTGTCTTGGTAATTGCCAATAATTTCCATCTGTTGTCTATTCCATTTGCACAACAGCATGTGAAATTGATTGTCAAATAGTGTCGCTTCCTAAGTGGACAGTTTGATTTCACAGAAGTGTTTGATTTACTTGGAGTTATATTTTGTTGCTTAAGTGTTCCCTTTATATTTTTGAGCAGTGTATATATATATATATATATATATATATATATATATATATATTTACAGTGCAGAGCAAAAGCTTCTCATTTAAAGATTTTTCTGTATTTTCATGACTATGAAAATTGTAAATTCACACTGAAGTCATCAAAACTATGAATTAACACGTGGAATTGTATACTTAACAAAAAAGTGTGACACAACTGAAAATATGTCTTATATTCTAGGTTCTTCAAAGTAGCCACCTTTTGCTTTGAAGACTGCTCTGCACACTCTTGGCATTCACTTTTTTTGTTATCACAACTCACAACATTTAATCTTTTTCTTTTTTTTCGTGATGAGTTGTGCTTTTAATCATTTATAAGAGTGAATAACTTAGCAAATAGCAAACCTTTTTAACTCTTTATTAGGAGGAATTTAAACAAAACATCAGTTCTGCCAATGTTTTTAAATATATACTTTTATGGGGTTCATGATGCAATATAATTGACTTGGTAACTTTCTTCTGCGATTCAATACCTTTATGGTGATAATCAACATGTATTGTTTTTAATTATGCTTTGCCAGAAAGCTTACTTTTGTTTTTGTTTTAATTTCGCGATATATGAAGCTTTTAGATAACTTTTCATCTTTTTGTGAGGCAAGATGAACACAAAACGTAATTTTTCCATTGTACCACTATGCAGTATAAGCCATGAAACAGTTTCATAGTGTATTACAGCCATAGTGATACCAGATATATGTTGGCTTTGCTGTTTTTTTTTCATAAGTAAACCATCTGGGATCTGATAGGCTGAAGAGTTTGCAGTCATGAAAGCCATTGCTTGCCATAGCAACCATCGGTATCCCACAAGTACGATGTGGGGGTGATGTTGGACTGGCAGAGGGAGTTTTCTCCCTCCGTCACACTCATCACAATCAGCTGTCAGTATTGATATGAGCATGTGGGGAGATAAGGTTCTGAGATTGGAGCCAAGACTGGACCAAGCACACGCTATAGTTGGCATGGGTGCTACTCCTGTGTCATCCCTGTGAAGTAACTATGCATATACAGTAGCGTGGTGCGTTTATCCAATGGAAAAATCAAATAGGTATAGCAACTGGATAAAAAATAACCTTTATTGGGTATATGTAAAAAAGCCCTGTATGGCCTACGAATAAAAAACACTATACACACAAAAAAAATGAAAAACCCTACTGTGATTAGTGCCCTATAACCAACACAGAATGGAGAACTACATACAAGACAAACAACATGTAAAATATTGGCCAGCACTGACAGTGTTGGTGTTGCTTACAGTCTAAATGCTTATATTGACCCAATGGGTATATGTAACCCGGTAATATAAGACCCTAGGAGAGTATGGGTATATAAATGTGTATTTCACCCATTGGAGTATGGTCACACACTACAATCTAGTCTCACCAACTTCATGTGTACCTACTCAGGTTTGTTGGTTTATTAATAAAGACAGAAAATGTGTAGGTGCCTGCCTATTAATGCTCTTCTGTTCATATGACCAAACAAAAAAGTCATAAATATGTACGTTTGAGCCCTGTCAGTGCGAGCACGCAGCACCTATCTAGCGTTCCACAGTGCCATGTGCGTATAAATTTACATCCATGTAGTTATGGGATACAGTTTGCTCATTTACACCATATGAATGTTCCCCATGGATTCAATAATGGCATATCATGTTCAAGGGTCGACCTCAATGGATTAATACATTTAGAAGCTGCGATATTTAAGACCAAATATATTATATACACTGGTGCATTTGGGTAGATCTCACCGCGTTATGGTCATCGTCAGCCATTCCTCTGTCTCTATACCCTCTGAGCCGTGCCCTTGTGTGGAAACTTAGTGCTGTGGAAAGCGTCTCCCGACGCGTTTCTTCCTCATAGATTCATCAGGAGAGAATGCTAGTCCTGTCCGCTGCTATCGCGGATCTCACCCCTCTGTGGTGTTTATAGATTACGCTCGGTGCCGCGTTGAATAAACTCTGCCCCTAGGCATGTGACGCGCACCGTGAGCTTCCACTCCACTTCCGGTCCCAAGGAGACGCTCTCCAGACCTTTCAGGCGCTGGGATTCCCTGCAGCGCGGCGCATGCGCTCCACACTACTGGGACACAGTGCAATGCTAGACATATGAGCTAACTCCTGCCAGACATCATCAAATAACGGGGCGCAAATACATCTGTAGATGCATAAACGTCTCCCAAAGTGTCTGTTGTTGCTGCAGCCCAAATTTATTTATTGTGCTGCACAACCACCAGACCACCTGGAAACAGGAAAGTTAATGTAATATCAACATAATCCTGCTCACCGATTGGTATGATTCATCAATTTCTCAGCACAATATCAAGAACACCTGTGTGGTGTCAAAAAGACCAGATGTTACCCTACCATGACATGACAGATTACACATGTGTTAATGGAACAGGGAGAGCGAACAGGGACAAGAGAGACATAAGAATATGATGGTACTTTTGGATGAAAGAATAGAGTTCCAATATGCGGGACAGCACATCGCACCATAAACGTGGGAAACAGTGACCCTATGGATGCCCTACTTACAAAAGTCTATACTCCAGCCTTTGTAGATAAGGCTTTTTCTAGCTGTCCTTTGTAGGTTTGAGGATTTAATAGGGAAAGCTATGTAGGGACAGCCTACGTTGAGTGGGGGCGCCACTTGCGCAGGGTTCTCTTTAGGGTGCCAACCTCCGCGATAGGTAGGTAAAAAGTGAGTATAGACTGTAAGCAACACCAACACTGTCAGTGCTGGCCAATATTTTACATGTTGTTTGTCTTGTATGTAGTTCTCCATTCTGTGTTGGTTATAAGGCACTAATCACACTAGGGTTTTTCATTTTTTTTGTGTGTATAGTGTTTTTTATTCGTAGGCCATACAGGGCTTTTTTACATATTCCCAATAAAGGTTATTTTTTATCCAGTTGCTATACCTATTAGAAGTAACTGTGCAGCAGATTGCAGGAAAGCACTTGCAATTTGGTTGTACAGTTACATCATTTTGCAGGAAGGGATTAAGGACGGATGGATCAAGAAAGCTGTAGTAGTTTTAACCAATCAAATGTTAGCAATTTCTAGGGACCTGCTGATCTGATTAATGGGCTTACCTTTTCTTGCTTGAAAGCATTGAGGAGAATATTTGTGTCAGATTCAGATAACGGAAAAGAAAGTCGTGGTCCATCATAAGAGTCAGGAACTTCAATTGTTTCATAGTCCAAAAGCTTTTTTTGTCCCTCTTTTGAGTTGCTGAATATATCCGATATTAAGTCTGGAACATACATTTTTTTTTAACTTTAATTTTTGTTTAACACTTAAGAATTTCATTGATACTTTCACATAGTCTAACTCTAAAGGATATGTGTGAATGACGTTTTTTTAGACGCATGTGAACTAGCCAAGTTTTTCAGGCGAAAGGCAGAGCCAGTCGTTTTTACACTTCTATGCATATGTTCATTAATTTTAGCGTTTATTTGTCATGTTTTGTCATGCGCAATGCCAGTCTTAATGAATTGGCCCCAAAGTGCAACTAAAGAAAGACAGTTGTTTTGGTAGAAATTATATTTAGATTGATAAACATGCATCAATGTTTCTATATATGGTCCTTTCAGCTTCTGGGCGTGACAAAACTAGTTTTATTTTCTAGCTATAGTTAGGCCTATGTTACCAGGAAGGTGAGCATGTCCCTCTTTGCTGCAAGCATAGTATCACAGCCTCTTTAAGAGTAAGACGAGGTTCCCACAATTATCTTTTGGTGAGTTTTTCACATTGTAGATTTTCTGCACGATTTCTGCACCCATTAAAGTGATCCTGTCAGCAGGATTTTGATAAGTAAACTACAGGCAGTCTCATGTTGCCACTGTTATACTGATTAAAATGATACCTGGAGTGAAGAAATCCATCTTGTGGTTCTTGTGTAATCAGTGTTAGAAGTTTTCAGTTAATGATAGGCCCGTTCTTCAGGGTCAGACTGTAGGTGGGGTCTTATCTTCTTTTTCTTAAGCCTGAGAAACCAAGGAAAGACCTGCCCACAGGCTGCCCCCGAAGAACAAACAGTCTGTCTCTCTCTGTCTCTATGATGAGGAACATGTTTCTGCTTCGGGGCGGCCTGAGGGCAGAGTTTTTCCTTGGTTTCTCTGGCTTAGAGCAGGATGATAAGTGCTTACAGTCCCACTCCAGAGCACGAGCATATCATTTACTGAAAACTCCTAACAGTGATTACACAAGAAACACAAGACAGATTTTTTTACCCTTGGTATCATTTTAATCAGTACAACAGCGCCAACATGACAATGCCTGTAGTTTACTTAGCAAAATCCCGTTGACAGGTCCACTTTAAGTAAAAATCAGTTATTTTTTTTTTAGAAAATATTCAGCATAAAAAAATCACCAAAAATTATAGTAGGAATGCAGCCTAAGACTTATCTGGTAATTCTTACCTGGGCCTAGTTGTTGCTCATTCATCTGCGCATAGTGATCCATCATGAATGTAAAAAAATTGGAAAGCTGGAAAACAAGTTAAGATGACTGGTAAAAACAGTGAAATAATACCTAAAGTTGTATAGAAATAATTTTTGGTAAATGTCTGAATGCTATACCTCCCTATGAGCCATTTCATGCAAAGCAAACTTCAGGCAGATATATGAAATAATCTAAACAATGTGTCCTAGTGTCTGTCTTAAGTCATTGTAAAGTTGCAGGTCTCCTTCAACCATACTCTGACTTCTATATTTCATTGGATGATGCAAATTATGCAGTTGCCGATTAATGGATTATTCCTTAAAAGTATATTAGCCTTCCTGAGTGATCCTTTAACCATGGTCATAGACCTCAACCTCTGCAGGAGGCCCTACCGAGCCAGACTGCACCAAATGGTTGTTAGTTCTCAACACAACCTACTGTGCCACTACTCACACTCCACTCACATCCTCCTTCTTAATATAAGATTTCGTTAGTGCTACCTTGTATAGCAACTAGTGATGAGCGAATATACTCGTTGCTCAGGTTTTCCCGAGTACGCTCAGGTGACCTCCGAGTATTTGTTAGTGTTCAGAGATTTAGTTTTCATCATGGCAGCTGAGGCTGAGTACATGTGGGGGTTGCCTGGTTGCTAGGTAATCCCCATATGTAATCAAGCTGCCTAATAGCTGTAAATCATGCTGCTGAGGCTATGAAAACTTAATCTCCGAGCAGTTACAAATACTCGGAGGTCACCTGAGCGTGCTCGGGAAAACCCAAGCAACGAGTACACTCGCTCATCACTAATAGCAGCGCAACACTCCGTGTCAAGATCAGGGGCCACCCCTGCAACTGTTAAAACTAAACTGTTAAAGCAGTGATTATTTTGTCATTTATGGATGAGTTAGATAGGTTGTCCAAATTAATCAAAATTCTGCCCATATTAAAAAAATATATACTAACCTTTTGCTTCAGCACACTGTCCCTAATGCTCTGCACTAGCATACTGTTTACATGGGCTGCAGATATCGCAGTCTGTATACACATGCGACTGCTGCAGCCAAAGGCTACTTTCACACATCAGGTTTTTTGTTTCAGGCACAATCCGGCTAATTTTATAAAAAACGGATCCGTGGCAAATAGTGAGAGATATTCCAGAATGGAAAATGAATGATTTCTGTTAAAAACTGAATCCGGTCGTTGGATTCAGCCATTTCTACCTGCGTTTCATACGTTTTTGGCCGGATCATTCATTGTGCGGTTTTCCGCTGGACAGAAAAACGTTGCTCTGGACCTTTTGTCCGTCCGCCGGAAAACTAATTTTTTATGGATGAGGCAAAAAACGGATGAAATGTTGGAACATCAGGCGCAATCCGGCGCTAATACAACTCTATGAGAAAAAAAACGGATCCGACGGAAAAAAAACGGATCCGACGGAAAAAAAACGGATCCGTTTTTTTTTTTAATTCGCCAGATTGTGCCTGATGCAAAAAACCTAAAGTGTGAAAGTAGCCAAACACTGAGCCAAAACTCCAAGGCCACTGAGGCCATTGATTGGCTGCAGAAGTCACATATGGTATATAAATTCAACAGTATAACAATGGGGACGGGGAGCATCAAATACTAAGAAACGGAACGTAGGGTGGATATATATTATTTAATAATTTTAGCAGCATTACTGGCTGTGGGCATTTTTTTACTTAGCTTAAACAACAGCTTTAATATGCAAAATAACACTTGTATAAATAAAAATGTTACTGACCTGAAGCTGGGTCTGTTCTTCCGCATACTCTATAGACTGAAAAATATTAAGGGTGTAACGCCGTCTCATTTCTAACCTCGCCATGTAGAAACGATACCATCTCTGTATCAAAACTGCAGCTTTAATTACTAGTTGAAACAAAAAAAGAGAGGATTTATTAAGGAGAAAACTGAGGTAATTATTAAAATGAGTAATTTAATTCGCAGGTCAGGTGTCCAGTCCACTCCTCCATGGCAGCACATCTTTACTTATGCTCTCCACATCATTAATTCAGGAAAGTGGACTCTGGCACATACCAGGCCCCCAGAATTCATTGCAACACACAACAGGTTATGACTAAGCAGAGGTGCTCAGTGGAGATGAGTGGATCTTTTCAAATTCGAATTGCCAACTTCTATGAATTTTCCCCAAGAAATTGATTTGCAGGCAGTAAATTTGAGAATTTCAATACTGGAAAACTAGTAATGGCTAGGAATATACATGTTGGGGAAAGGAGAGAGAGAAAGAAAAATAACCCCGCTGACTATAAAAGCTTACACCCTACAGGTGAGAGAGAGGGTCACGCTAACCATAAGAGCTAATACACAATAGGAGAGAGTGAGAGGACCATGCTGACCATAAGAGCTTATACTCTACAGGTGAGAGAGGACCACGCTGACCATCAGAGCTTACACTCTACAGGTGAGAGAGAGAGGACCACACTGACCATCAGAGCTTATACTCTACAGGAGAGAGAGAGGATCATGCTGACCATAAGAGCTTATACACAACAGGAGAGAGAGAGAGAGGACCACGCTGACCATAAGAGCTTCCACTCTACAGGTGAGAGAGAGGACCACGCTGACCATAAGAGCTTACACACTACAGGAGAGAGAGATGACCACGCTGACCATAAGAGCTTCCACTCTACAGGTGAGAGAGAGGACAACGCTGACCATAAGAGCTTATACACAATAGGAGAGAGCGAGAGGACCATGCTGACCATAAGAGCTTACACTCTACAAGTGAGAGAGAGGACCACGCTGACCATAAGAGCTTCCACTCTACAGGTGAGAGAGAGGACCATGCTGACCATAAGAGCTTCCACACTACAGGTGAGAAAGAGAGAGGACCATGCTGACCATAAGAGCTTACACTCTACAGGAGAGAGAGAGAGGACCATGCTGACCATAAGAGCTTACACTGTACAGGTGTGAGACAGAGAGGACCACGCTGACCATAAGAGCTTATACTCTACAGGAGCAAGAGAGGACCATGCTGACCAGAAGAGCTTAAACACTACTGGTGAGAGAGAGGACCATGCTGACCATAAGAGCTTACACTGTACAAGTGAGAGAGAGGACCACGCTGACCATAAGAGCTTCCACTCTACAGGTGAGAGAGAGGACCATGCTGACCATAAGAGCTTCCACTCTACAGGAGAGAGATAGGACCATGCTGACCATAAGAGCTTACACTGTACAGGTGTGAGACAGAGAGGACCACACTGACCATAAGAGCTTATACTCTACAGGAGCGAGAGAGGACCATGCTGACCAAAAGAGCTTACACTCAACAGGAAGAAGAGAGGACCATCATGACCATAAGAGCTTACATACTACAGGAGACTGAGATGACCACGCTGACCATAAGAGCTTATACTCTACAGGTGAGAGAGAGGACCACACTGACCATAAGAGCTTACACTCTACAGGTGAGAGAGAGGACCACGCTGAGGCGTAGCTAGGGTTTTGGTTCAGGGGGGCGAAACTTCTGAGTGGGCCCCTAACCAGGTAACCTTGATTACAACTCGGTGATGCACCCTAATACTGGATGAGAACCTCAGCAGATGACCGCGCTGTTACTAAAGATAATCTCTATATAAAGACCAATATGGATATTACCGCCATATGGTCAGTGGTAGATACCAGCCCTACAGAACATATAACAGATCACAGCACAGTTACAGATAATGACTTACCGCTGACGTCCTTTATGATGGAGTCGTCACTTTTCCGGTCTTTTCCATCTGGCCCAGACTGACATGACAACTTCTTCCAGCCACAACTCGTCTGCAGAGAATACAACAAAGATACATTTCACTTCTCATATTCCAGCCCCATCACCATCTATTCCCAACCTGCACAAACTCCTCATCCTGCCGATACCCCAATACTGAGCCGCTGCTGCCTTATGTGTCCCCATTACTGCCCCTGATACCCCAATACTGAGCCGCAGCAGCCATATGTGACCCTATTACTGCCCCTTAAACCCCAATACTGAGCCGCTGCTGCCGTATGTGTCCCTATTACTGCACCTGATACCCCAATACTGAGCTGCTGCCGTATGTGTCCCTATTACTGCACCTGATACCCCAATACTGAGCCGCTGCTGCCGTTTGTGTCCCTACTACTGCACCTGATACCCCAATACTGAGCCGCTGCTGCCATATGTGTCCCTACTACTGCCCCTGATACCTCAATACTGAGCCGCTACTGCAGTATGTGTCCCTATTACTGCATCTGATACCCCAATACTGAGCCGCTGCTGCCATATGTGTCCCTATTACTGCACCTGATACCCCAATACTGAGCCGCTGCTGCCATATGTGTCCCTACTACTGCCCCTGATACCTCAATACTGAGCCGCTACTGCAGTATGTGTCCCTATTACTGCATCTGATACCCCAATACTGAGCCGCTGCTGTCGTATGTGTCCCTATTACTGCACCTGATACCCCAATACTGAGCCGCTGCTGCCGTATGTGTCCCTATTACTGCCCCTGATACCCCAATACTGAGCCGCTGCTGCCGTATGTGTCCCTATTACTGCTCCTGATACCCCAATACTGAGCCGCTGCTGCCGTATGTGTCCCTATTACTCCATCTGATGTGTGGTTCTCTGTGCCCTCTAAATTCTAAAGCAACTCTCTACAATATGGTAATGCCGGGTGCAAGTGCCCTAGAAAACAGTGCCATATTTTGCCCCTAGAAAGTAATAATGTCCTGTGTGCCCCTTTGATAGCCACAGCAACCTGAGTTCCCCTATAACAATAAGTGCCCACTTTACATTTAATAAAGTCCCGAGTCTCCCCCTGTACAGCTCCCCTATACACAGCATGATGCTCTCTTATACACAGTATAATGCATCCACACAGTATACTGACTCCTTAGTAGCCACAAAACTGTTTGATGGCTCCAATAATGTATAATGACCCCACACTGTAATCTCCATACTGTATGATGGCCCCCTAGATAGCCTCCATATACAGTAGCATAATGCACCAAATAGTCCACAATAGAGTATAATGCACTCCCCATAGGCAAACTCTATAGCATACAGCAGCCCCCATAGGCAGACACTGTAATAAGGCGGCAGACCTTGTAATAAGGCAGCACCCCCATAGTCAGACCCTGTAATAAGGCAGTCCCCATAGTCAGACCCTGTAATGAGGCAGCCCCCATAGTCAGACCCTGTAATAAGGCAGCCTCCATAGTCAGACCCTGTAATAAGGCAGCACCCCCATAGTCAGACCCTGTAATAAGGCAGCACCCCCATAGTCAGACCCTGTAATGAGGCAGCACCCCTATAGTCAGACCCTGTAATGAGGCAGCCCCCATAGGCAGACCCTGTAATATAAGGCAGCCCCTTTAGTGAGACCCTGTAATAAGGCAGCACCCCCATAGGCAGACCCTGTAATGAGGCAGCACCCCTATAGGCAGACCCTGTAATAATAAGGCAGCAGCACCCATTAAAAAAATAAATACTCACCTCTCTTCTTCCTGTTTCCTGCGCTGCTCCTGCTGATCTCCTGACAGCGGGCGCAGGGCAGTGACGTCATCGCGCCCGCTGTCAGTGTCGACTGACAGGGGGATGATGGGAGAAGGAGTGCAGCGCTCCTTCTCCCATCAATGCAATCAGCTGTATCGGCTAAATGCTGGTACAGTTGATCTTCCGATGACTGCTGGCACCGGGCCCCCCGCCTGCTCATGGGCCCCATAGCAGCAGACCAGGGACATCGATTCTCCCTGATCTGCAGCAGAATGTAGCTCCGGGTGGGCCCCCTCAGAGTACCGGGCCCGGGGCGCCCGCACCCTCTGCCCCCCAGTAGCTACGCTACTGCGCTGACCATAAAAGCTTACACACTACAGGAGAGAGGACCATGCTGACTATAAAGGTACCTTCACACTGAACAACTTAACAACGATATCGCTAGCGATCCGTGACGTTGCAGCGTCCTGGATAGCGATATCGTTGTGTTTGACACGCAGCAGCGATCAGGATCCTGCTGTGATGTCGTTCGTCGGAGCTAGAAGGCCAGCACCTTATTTCGTCGCTGGATCTCCCGCAGACATCGCTGGATCGGTGTGTGTGACACCGATCCAGCGATGTCTTCACTGGTAACCAGGGAAAATGCAGCGCCCCCACGGTCGCAGGGCCGAGGGGTACCCTGTACCGGGTCCCTGAGTCTCTGTTCTGGAGTTGTCACGGTGGCTAGACCCGGTCCGTGACCCTGCTGAGGGGCGTACAATGAAGGTGGAGGTATGGGATGTTGTTATGGTGCGGTGAAGTGCCGGTCACGGTAAATAACGAGGACACCAGGTTGCAGTCTCTTTACCTCTTTACTGAAGGCTTCAGGATCCTCAATCCAGAATACGGTTAACCGGGCCGCGCAAGCCTGGCCGGTCCAATGGCACATCCAGAGCTCCCTTTGCAGTTGGAAATCTGTGCCTACCTTCTAGCGCTTGTGTATTGTGGTCCTCCCCTGCTGTGCTTACGGGATAGTCCCCACAACTGTTGTGTCTGTTTCTCGTGTTCCCTCACAACTCGATTCTGATGTTCTTCCACGTCCCCCAGATCTTATGGTTAGGACGCACCCGTATGACGGGGAGGCTCGGAGCTCTTCCGGGACTCTAGCGTCGCCCCACTCCTGTTGTTACCCCCCCCGTGTCTTCCTAGGTCAATTGGGTGAGACAGCCCACCTATAACTGACTGTCCTGCCGTAGGTTTGAAGTTTGGCCTGGAGCTCTATACTTCCTCGGCGTTCCGGCCACCGGTTACGCGCCTCAGTAGGATGTTGCCTCGTCTTACAGCACGACTCCTACTGGTATTCTCCTTGTTGCGTTGATCTCGTTTCTCACTCAGCACAATAAACCTCGCTTCTTGTCCTTTCTTGGGGTACCGCCGCTATATCGTGCAGGCGCGGTCCCGTAACGTTCTCTCTGGTTGCTAGGTCTCTGTCAGGATCCCACCCCTGACAGGGACCCCTCTGAATCTTCCCCTACAACACCCTCTGCCACAAGGTGTTGCCTGGTTCCAACCCAGTCAGCTTTCTGATCTAACTTCCTATCCAACCCCCAGTTTTACCAGACTGTGAGGAGTGGCCTAATGCATAGTGCCCTTAGCTCCCCCTGGAGGCCAGACTGTGAAATGTATTGGTGTCTGTGATACCTGGTCAGATGAACTCCTTCAGTGCCATCAGACGTACCATAGCCCCCCTTAGTGGCGGAGCAACAGTACTGCAACGACCAGGACTCTGGGGCGCTGCACTCCCCCCCGGTTAAATCCAGTACTCCTGGACTGGGAAGAAAACAACAATACATGTCAGCAAAAAGACATACAATTTTTGAAATGCAATAACAAGTAAACTTTAACAGAGCTTCCCTTTATGGGAGGTGAGGACACTTGAACGTTACAAACATGGTTAAATATTTAAGTAACATACTATAAATAACTTCTTTTACCCAACCGGGTATTCTACTAAGTGCAAATTTTTGAACAATAATTTAACTTTGCCTTTAAGGACGTACTCGCTGAATCCACTAAAGACCTTCTTATAAAACATTATAAGGCTAATCAACTTTTCTGCATTCTCCTTCTTTACATCTGCAGGACCGCCTGTCCTATCCGCTCCAGGCCTACTGCCTCTCCTTTCTGTTACAGGACCGCCCCTTTCCGCCCGGGCCTACTGCCATTCTACTACTATACACGGTATAGAACTTATCATCCATCTTTCAGTTCAGGATTACTGAGCCATCTCTGTATGGCTCCTAGGAGGACTCACTGACTAACCCCGTACGGGTTGTAGCAGCAAAAACATCAGAAGGACAAACAGTTAACTATATACAAATGATGAAGCATTCTTGCTTACTCAGTTTCTAGCAGCGCAGGGGGCGGTCTCCTTCCGGGTCTCACCCGGCCAACGGGTCGCGTTGACGTAACAAGGACCGGTCCCGGCTCCAGCAACGACAGGATCCCTCGTCGGGATGCCCTCCTTGCTTGTGGGCGAGTGCGACCCAGAGGCACGCGGTGGGCCCAGACCTCCTGAGGTTCCGTGGGGACGGGCTCCGGCACCTTCCCTGCAGGAGGCCCGTCCTCCGACGTTCCGGCAGCAGCCTGGAGTGCGACGCACCGTTGGACACCTCGGGCTATCCAGCCAGTTTCGCCAGCTTCCCTCCTCCACCGGGTATAGGTCACTGCGTCGCCAGGCTCCAGGTCGCAATCGTACCTTCCCCCGCAGGGCTCCACTTCTTCTCGATCAACACGGACCTGTAGTGGCTCCCCGATCTCTTGAATAACTCCCCTTCCTTTCCGGGAGTTGAAGGACACCACAACACCCCAGTGTGACGGCGGGGTCTCTTCGACGCTCGTCAGATCGACCTGGGCTGCAGGCTGGGGTCTGTTCCGCCATGCTGTCATCAGGCACCGCAGGTGTTCTGCCTCCGGCAGGATCCTCAGGCCCTGCGCCTGCAACTCACACTCTGCCGCTGCCGGGATGGAGGAAGCAGGGGACACCGGAGTTAGGCGGACCTCCGTAGGCTGACCCAGCCGAGCGATCACATGAGCATCGGCCTCAAGGCGGCGTGCTATCTGCCGGGCCTCGGCTGCGGCCACCCACTCCTCAGACGGCGGCCAGTTGGGTCTGCCCGTCGGTGACTCCGTAAGGGCCAGTCCCTGCAACGATGGGGCATCTGGGGCCGTGTCGGGTGGTGCGGCCTCATGCTGGGTCGGGTCGTCCCCACGCGGTGCTCCCGGCGTCGCCATCTTTGTTTCTTCTCCAGTGTCTTCTTCCCGCGGTCTCTTTCGTGGGTGGCCCCGTCTCCATGGTCTCCACCCTCCAAAGAGGATGAGAAGGCGGACCTCCGCTGCTGACGGACACGTCCTCAGGATGCAGAAATATTTAGACTGGGCGGCCATTATCTTTCGCTCTCTTCAGCTGGTCCACGCCTACTCCATGCCCTTCTTCTTCTCCTGCGCTCTCCCTAGCGCTGTAATGGCGGCTGGTTTTGGCGGTAAATGGCAATCCACAGTCTTTGCAATAAGTCACAGTCCAAGTATAATAAATCACAGTTCCAAGGCACACATGACCTGATTCTTCAGGCTTAAGTAGATCCTGTTCGTGACGCCAAGTTTGCAGCGCCCCCACGGTCGCAGGGCCGAGGGGTACCCGGTACCGGGTCCCTGAGTCTCTGTTCTGGAGTTGTCACGGTGGCTAGACCCGGTCCGTGACCCTGCTGAGGGGCGTACAATGAAGGTGGAGGTATGGGATGTCGTTATGGTGCGGTGAAGTGCCGGTCACGGTAAATAACGAGGACACCAGGTTGCAGTCCCTTTACCTCTTTACTGAAGGCTTCAGGGTCCTCAATCCGGAATACGGTTAACCGGGCCGCGCAAGCCTGGCCGGTCCGATGGCACATCCAGGGCTCCCTTTGCAGGTGGAAATCTGTGCCTACCTTCTAGCGCTTGTGTGTTGTGGTCCTCCCCTGCTGTGCTTACGGGATAGTCCCCACAACTGTTGTGTCTGTTTCTCATGTTCCCTCACAACTCGATTCTGATGTTCTTCCACGTCCCCCAGATCTTATGGTTAGGACGCACCCGTATGACGGGGAGGCTCGGAGCTCTTCCGGGACTCTAGCGTCGCCCCACTCCTGTTGTTACCCCCCCCCCCTGTGTCTTCCTAGGTCAATTGGGTGAGACAGCCCGCCTATAACTGACTGTCCTGCCGTAGGTTTGAAGTTTGGCCTGGAGCTCTATACTTCCTCGGCGTTCCAGCCACCGGTTACGCGCCTCAGTAGGATGTTGCCTCGTCTTACAGCACGACTCCTACTGGTATTCTCCTTGTTGCGTTGATCTCGTTTCTCACTCAGCACAATAAACCTCGCTTCTTGTCCTTTCTTGGGGTACTGCCGCTATATCGTGCAGGCGCGGTCCCGTAACATTCTCTCTGGTTGCTAGGTCTCTGTCAGGATCCCACCCCTGACAGGGACCCCTCTGAATCTTCCCCTACAACACCCTCTGCCACAAGGTGTTGCCTGGTTCCAACCCAGTCAGCTTTCTGATCTAACTTCCTATTCAACCCCCAGTTTTACCAGACTGTGAGGAGTGGCCTAATGCATAGTGCCCTTAGCTCCCCCCGGAGGCCAGACTGTTAAATGTATTGGTGTCTGTGATACCTGGTCAGATGAACTCCTTCAGTGCCATCAGACGTACCATAGCCCCCCCTTAGTGGCGGAGCAACAGTACTGCAACGACCAGGACTCTGGGGCGCTGCATAAACATCGGGTTACTAAGCGCAGGGCCGCGCTTAGTAACCCGATATTTACCTTGGCTACCAGCGTAAAAGTAAAAAAAAACAAACACTACATACATACCTTCCGCTGTCTGTCCCCCGGCGCTGTGCTTCTCTGCACTGTGTAAGTGCCAGCTGGAAAGCACAGCACAGCGGTGACGTCACCGCTCTGCTTTCCGGCCGCTGTGCTTACACAGTGCAGAGAAGCAGAACGCCGGGGGACAGACAGCGGAAGGTAAGTATGTAGTGTTTGGTTTTTTTTACTTTTACGCTGGTAACCAGGGTAAACATCGGGTTACTAAGCGCGGCCCTGCGCTTAGTAACCCGATGTTTACCCTGGTTACCCGTGGACCTCGGCATCGTTGGTCGCTGGAGAGCTGTCTGTGTGACAGCTCTCCAGCGACCAAACAGCGACGCTGCAGCGATCGGGATCGTTGTCTGGATCGCTGCAGCTTCACTAAATGTGACGGTACCTTAAAGGGCCACTGTCACCCCCTCCAGCCGTTATAAACTAAAAGAGCCACCTTGTGCAGCAGTAATGCTGCAGTCTAACAAGGTGGCTCTTTTAGTTTTTGATTCAGTTATTCCCTCAATAAAGCGTTTTAAAATTTGTACAAAATAACCTGTCCTTAGACCTGGAGGCGGTCCGAAGCTTCCTCGGTGAATCTCCCAACGGCCGTCACTCTTCTCTTCTGGGGATGTGGTCGCCACCCCCTGCGCGCTGTTTCTTCTTAAATCCAGCGCCTGCGCTGTGCGTGCCTGCCTGGGGCAGGCGCAGTCTTCATTGTCCGTCATAGGTCAGATGCAGGGTGCCTGACTGCGCCTGTGCGGGCAGTGTGGCCACCCTGTTGCTGAATCCCCGCCCCGCACTGTGTTATTCATTATGCACAGTGCGGGGCTGGGGTTCCTGGGCATGCGCACTGCGCTGTTCAGACGCTCCCCCGGTCCCCCGCCTTCCAGCGTTGCCGTAATATACAGGTTTCCTTGCCAGCGTTTGGAATGAAGCAGCCGCAAATAATAACGCTGGAAGGCGGGGGAGCTGGGGGAGCGTATGAGCTGGGGGAGCGTCTGAGCTGGGGGAGCGTATGAACAGCGCAGTGCGCATGCCCAGGAACCCCAGCCCCGCACTGTGCATAATGAATAACACAGTGCGGGGCGGGGATTCAGCAACAGGGTGGCCACACTGCCCGCACCTGCGCAGTCAGGCACCCTGCATCTGACCTATGACGGACAATGAAGACTGCGCCTGCCCCAGGCAGGCACGCACAGCGCAGGCGCTGGATTTAAGAAGAAACAGCGTGAAGGGGGCGGCGACCACATCCCCAGAAGAGAAGAGTGACGGCCGTTGGGAGATTCACCGAGGAAGCTTCGGACCTGCCTCCAGGTCTAAGGACAGATTATTTTGTACAAATTTTAAAACGCTTTATTGAGGGAATAACTGAATCAAAAACTAAAAGAGCCACCTTGTTACACTGCAGCATTACTGCTGCACAAGGTGGCTCTATTAGTTTATAACGGCTGGAGGGGGGTGACAGTGGCCCTTTAAGAGCTTACACTCTACAGGTGAGAGAGACGACCACGCTGACCATAAGACGTTACATTACATTATTTATGTTTGTTTGTGGGAAATCTGTTTGGTGACGTACAGCACTCCATTATATACTGTGATACGTCATTCTGAAACTTGCTAGTTTCTCTATTTTATTCTATTGTGGTTTCAGGTCTCTACAAATTTACAGGTGTTCAGAGTAGCTAATGTAATGGGGCTTATAGCTGTGTTTTATTTGAGAAAAAATATAAAAGTTATTCACAATGTTTTATCAGGCAGAGAAGGACTTTATCAGTGATAACCAGAATATTGATTTGTACAAGAACATCAATATCCAAGGGGCAATCAGTTATGATCACTAAACAGAATCACATCTCCTGCCACTGGTGACAAGTTCTCTTTAAGTGAACAAAAAACATAAATCGACTTTCAACTATGATTACCGTAGTTTGTTATTCTGCAGCAATTAAGCTGTTTTTTGTCTATAATTTTCCTGGAGGCAAAAAGTAAACATTTACGATAAAAGCAGGAAAGCAAACAAACACCACAAAAAGAAACAAGATGTGACTTGTTTTAGCCATGTAATAAGTGGAAAGTGATATAAATAATCCAATACCATACTTGTAACCTGATTGACTCACATTCCCTTCAGGTACAAATGTGTGAAGAAACATTATCTACATTTTATAAGTGTTTTTTTTTTATCCTAGCATAATAATTTATTTTTAGTGGCAGCTAGACTTCATTTTCTTTCAATTTATCCATGAATAGTATAGCGCTGCTTAGAATGGAGAAAATATACTTGCCCATTGTAAAGTAATTACTTTAGGAGAAAGTGCCATACCTAGAAACACTGGACTGTATGGCAGGCAAATAGAGATGAAGGACAGCATCCAATCCAGGTGAAAGTGTTCACAAACGATTTCCTTTATTAGCCACGATGCAACGTTTCGACCCTACATGGGTCTTTGTCAAGCATAAAATACATTGAAAATGGTGGACTCTTATAGGGGATGGATTACCATCCACCAATCCCCACAAGATATCCACCCACATCATAAATACCTTATAAAATTACATAACAATACAAATACATATATTATACTTCATACACATAGCAAATTTGCAGACAAAATATCAAGAAATCATCATATAACTGGCAATAAACTCCATAAGACAACCTGCTTAAGGATCCATCCCTGTAACCTTGGTAACCGTGAACCAATAGTAACATGTATAGCATCTGTTCCATTATCATCCTGCCTATCAGATTCCACTGTACAGCCCATTCGGTCACATGTGTAGGATCCACCAATCTGCATCAGTATTATGCTCCACCAATCCACACAGCACCCAAAATGCATCATGTCCCAAGGTGGCCTATCACATCACGTTAGTCAATAATGTTTACAAACATCTCTGAACCAATAGATGAGCCATTCAATGCAGCAGCATGTTCGCTTCATCCAATCAGCAGACACACCTCCAATATGTGAGAGCGGTGCTACATGCTTGCGTGCCGGCGTGCGGACCCACACGGCCCCACCCACATCTGCGTCATCACCAATGACACCGCATAGTGAGGGGAACAGACCACGCCCACCGCCGCACCACTGAACAATAGCTCCAGACTCCAAACGTACTCACATACACATCCTGAGTTAAACATCTAAAGGAGGTTCACCAAGCATAACTCTACAGGGAGACGCTTCTCCCCATGGAAAGCGCCCCCTAACCAATTAGAGCGATCACCGCTGTCATTAACACATATGATCTATGGGATGTAAACAAATAAGACCAACCTGTGCGTCAATACTAGGGCTCATATAGCTCCACCCCCCGCAGCGTCACTACCGATGACGCAACTCTGCGAGGTAAGCCATGCCGGCCCACAGCCACATCACTGCGCATGTATCCCGGACTCCTGACTCTTCACAGGGCCACAAATCTAAACAAATCACACCAAGAGTCCTAGGCTGTAAGTCTGATTAAAGTAACCATAACACACATCTGGACCTATATCTCAAGGGCTATAATTACGTAGGCATAATTAGACAAATATTAGAACCTTAGCCAAATCAAAAAAAGAAGATCATATACATATTGCACATTGTCCAAAGAGTAGCATCCACCCGCGGAAGACATCAAAACTTATATCTTCTACCAGACTGCCAATATATGTGTATGAACCTAAGAAAACAAAAAAAGACAAAGAGAAAAATTTTTTATAAAATCAATTAAAAGCAATCCAATACCTCGATTAGCCACAGAATAATAATAATGTATGGCAGGCAAAACAGAATGACCTGCATGGTAATAACATACAAAGTTAAAATATCCAATAACATTGTATTCTTAGACAGATTCACTGTTAAAGCAGTGCAAGCCACAGAGCAGTGTGCCAGTGCCCATAAAACAATTAAAATCATAAAGCTGCGCTCACAGAGTACATACTGGTAATAGAATAAAAGCCCCTACTAATATAACCAACCATGGTGCCCCTAAAATACAAAACATATCTACTCAATAGTATCCATACATGGACTAATTTTTCCAATCGGACCTTAGTATCGGAGAACCTTTAGGTCAGAAGCGATACATAACTTCTAAGAGGGGATGTTTGGAATTCCAGCATTAATGGAGTTAAAAAGGAACTTTCACCAATTTTGACATGTAAAACTGACCACATCATAAAATAGTGGCTGCAGAGCTGAACAATTTTTGTTTTTATTTTTACATTTCTAACCTGATTGCATAGATATTATCCTGTAAAGTTTATGTTAGAACTTATGATAAAACCAAGTGGGCGTCTCAGAGATTCTTTTCTGCGGCATATACTGTTTTCCTCTGTATTACGTTGACCAATCATAAGCAGCAGGCTTCACACAAGGAAAAAAGAACACACCCCCAGAAGGTGAGAAGAATATGCCTTCTCCTGTGAGATACAATAATAGACATTCCTGATATCTACAGCTCCATGTAAAGTAAAGTACAGCTCTCTTTACAAACACCTCATCTCATGGCAGTCAGTGTGAGAGGAAAGCTGTAGCTGCAATAGGTGTTTGTAATGACACTTAGCTCTGCAGTATTATACAGTACACAGTTGCTGGAGGAATCAGGGCTGAGATGAGGGCAATCTGTCATAAATGTCACAGAGGAGAAAGCATGTTCTTCTGACCGTCTAGGGGCATATTCTTTTTTTTTCCTGGCGACACCTCTTGCTTATGACTGGTCAACACGGTAATCACGCTGGAGAAAAAGTACACACCCCCAGAAAAAAAAACTCTGATAAAGCCCTTGTGGGCTGATGATAAATTAGAATCTGAACTTTACAAGCTAATATCTAATAATTAAAAAAAGACAAAAAAAAACACATTTTATTCAACTCCATGATGTGGCCACTTCAACATGCTAAAACTGGTGAAAGATTCTCTTTTTAGAAGTCAGCAGCCCCACACAAAAGTTGTCTTGTCGGTTTTATGCAACAATGACCACAATGAGTTTGTAGAATACTGGGAAATTAATAAGCCATCATTTCTTCCTCTTTTAGAGTTTTAGTGTGATGATAACAATCTTTACTAAATTACTTTTTCATTTTGGAACTTTTGATTTTGTAAAAAAAGAAGAAACAAAGTAGACGTCGTTATAGGACAAAGAAAAAAAACATTAGAACGAGCACATTCCCAAGGCTCTAATACCTCTGAGGACTTTATTGTTCACAGTGATCTGCTCATTTTGCTTTCACAAGATTATGCTTACACATCTTTTTGTTAGGAAAATAATAAGAATAATTGGCCAATAAGTTTCAGAGGAGTTTGTGAATATAGAGGACCGCTGCCAAATGTTTTAGTGCTCTTTTATTCATCTGTTTTGCATTTATTGTTGCAACTATGCAACATGTATTTCACATATTTTCTTCATGAACATGCATAAATAATTCTACTGATTGATGACAAATTATAAATGCTGTGTGCACACTAATTAGCCATAAAATTTAACCACAGCCTAATATCTGCCCCCACCTGTCAAAGTAGGATACGTTAAGCAATAACTCAACAGTAAGTCAAGTTGTGATGGCAAAATGACTGGGTCAATTCATCTCTAAAATAGCAGAATGGTTCTCTGATCATGAAAAATGATTCTCTCAGCAAGTGGCAATTAGTACCTATCAAAAGTGTTCCAAAGTAGGACAATCGGTGAGCTAGCGAAAGGGTCATTTACACCAAAAGTTTGAGGATCTATAAGGGGAGTGAAGACTTGTCTGTCCGGTGCGATTCCTCATTAGTACAGTAGCAATCCTACTGCAAAACAAATTTATGAAAAAGTTAATGCTGGTTACAGAAGAAAAGTGTCAGAAACGCCGTGCATAACAGCTTGCTGCATACAGTAATGCATAGTTGCAGACAAGTCAGTGTGCCCATGCAGATTTCTGTCCACCACTGAAAGCAACTACAATGGTGACATGAACATCAGAATTGAACTAGAGGGTAATGGCCGAAAGTGATCAAGTAGACTTGCACAACATTAGTTTTAATGTTAAGGGGGATCATTGTACATCTCTTGACCAGATCAGATCTGCATTGTGGGACATGGCCATTAATGTATTATCGGCGGAAAGGTGAGTATAACTTTGCTTTTTTATTTTTGTGGAATAATAAATGGGTAGAAGAGGGTTGAGGAGTTTTTGTTTCAAATAAAGGACTCTGTATGTTTATTTCAATTAAATTACTTTATTACATTTAACTATAGGCTTACTAATGGATAGGGGTCTTATAGAAGCCTCTCCATTACTAACCTGTGAGCTTGATGTCAGCGGCCATAAAACATCTGACATCAACCCCACAACTATTACCCCACTTGCCATCGCACCAGGGCACGCGGGAAGAGCGAAGCTAAGCCACAGAACTGGCACATCTTATGGATGTGCCATCTCTGCGGTGGCTGACGGCTGATGTTCTTCGTCTCGGAGGGGGACAATATCCATAGCCCCTTCTTAGACAATTAATATTAGCCCACAGCTGTCTGGACAGAATACACTCACATTACATGCACATATACACACATTTATTAAAAAATATAAATGGGAATACCGTATATACTCGAGTATAAGTCGAGACCCCTAATTTTGCCACAAAAAACTGGGAAAACTTATTGACTCGAGTATAAGCCTAGGGTAGGAAATGCAGCAGCTACTGGTAAATTTAAAAAAATAAAAATAGATATCAATAAAAGTAAAATTAATTGAGACATCAGTAGGT
The DNA here is from genome assembly GCF_051348905.1 of Ranitomeya variabilis. Lineage (NCBI taxonomy): Eukaryota > Metazoa > Chordata > Amphibia > Anura > Dendrobatidae > Ranitomeya > Ranitomeya variabilis. Next base: position 125,920,593 of record NC_135234.1, read on the forward strand.
TAAGTGTTTTTGAATATCCATATTGAATCAGGAGCCCCATATAATGCTCCATAAGTTCATGATGGGCCCCATACAAAATACGCCCCATATAATGCTGCATAAAAGGTTAATGATGGCCCCATAAGATGCTCCATAGAATATTATGCCCCATATAATGCTGCACAGTTGATGGCCCCATAAGATGCTCAATAGAATATTATGCCCCATATGCTGCCCCATAAAGGTTGATGGGCCCATAAGATGCTCCATAGAATATTATGCCCCATATAATGCTGCACAAAGGTTGATGGCCCCATAAGATGCTCCATAGCATATTATCCCCCATATGCTGCCCCATAAAGGTTGATGGGCCCATAAGATGCTCCATAGAATATAATGCTCCATAAAGGTTGATGGCCCCATAAGATGCTCCATAGCATAATATACCCCATATAATGCTCCATAAAGGTTGATGGCCCCATAAGATGCTCCATAGAATATTATGCCCCATAATTCTGCACAAAGGTTGATGGTCCCATAAGATGCTCCATAGAATAATATGCTCCATAAAGGTTGATGGCCCCATAAGATGCTCCACAGCATAATATGAACCATATAATGCTCCATAAAGGTTGATGGCCCCATAAGATGCTCCATAGATTATGCCCCATATAATGCTGCACAAAGGTTGATGGCCCCATAAGATGATCTATAGAATAATATGCCCCGTAAGCTGCTGCAACTGCGATAAAAAAAAAAAGAAAAGAATGACATACTCACCTCTCATCGCTGGGTGCTGGGTGTCGGGGGCCTGAGCAGGTGGGGACACTGGCGCGCTATGGGAGCCAAGTGCCGGAGTCACCGCTGGCTCAGGATAACGGCACTTGCAATATTCACCTGTCCCCGTTCCTCCGCCACGTGCCACTGTGTCTTCCGCCTCTCTGCAGTGATTGTTCAGGCAGAGGGCGTACACTAACTACGTCATCTAGCCATCTGACCTGAACGTCATAGCCAGAGGACGCAGAAGACAGAGCTCGGCGGTGGAACGGGGACAGGTGAATATTGCATGGCTCACCCTCCCCGTCATACTCACCCCCTCCTGACGCGGTCCCTGCTTCTCCGATGGTCTCCGGCACGCGCCGGCAGCTTGTTCCTGTTTTCAGCGGTCACATGGTACAGCTCATTAAAGTAATGAATATGCGCTCCGCCTATGGGAGTGGAGTTGTGTCCATATTCATTACTTTAATGAGTGGTGCCACATGACCGTTGAGCACAAAAAGAGCTGCAGGCGCCAGAGACTATTGGAGAAGAAGGGAAGTGCAGAGACCGCGCCGGGAGCAGGTGAGTATGATGTGACAGCCGCCACTCCCCCTCACCCACCAACCCCCTGGGACAATGACTCGAGTATAAGCTGAAAGAGGCACTTTTAGCCTAAAAAAATGGGCTGAAAATCTCGGCTTATACTCGAGTATATACGGTAGTTCTTTATGGACAGTTATTCAGATATTTTCCTTTAGAATTTGTTGGTATAATTCTGAATTCCTCGGTCTATCAGTGATGGCAAGCCTTTCTGACCCAGATCAGCAAAACAGAACCAAAACATTTTATCATCACTTTTTTTCACTTCACATATGATATGAGGTTTATATATGATAATTAAGTCTTTTTTTTTCTTCAAACATAACGCTTCTCATTTCAACCAAAAAGCTCAATTTTAGACTCATGTATCACAAAACATTGTTCCAACAGTCTACTCTCTTGTCCAGGTAATACAGATAGCATCAATATTATTTTTGGAGAACAGTGGCTTTCTCCTTGCAATCTGCCAAGCACACAATTGTTGCTCAGTTTTCCCCTGATACTGGACTCATGAACATTAGCATTATCTAATGTGAGAGAGGACTTTAGTTGCTTGTAGGTTACCCTAGCTACGCCAGTACCTGTAAACTCACAAACTTTTATACAATTTGGAGTGATCTCTTTCGTTCACGCTATAATACACTTTCACAAACACATGTTGTGAAGATCAGACTTTGATAAATCCCTGTTATTTAAAGAAGCACTCCAATCAAAACTTTTATCCTCTTAATACTGTATATTGCAATCATCATATTATACCGCACTGTGTACTTACAATTTCTCATTTTGCGCCTTTCTACTCAGCTAATTCTTCTCATTTCCAGTAGGTTTATGACATCACCTGATTAAAAACAGACTAGCCGAATCCTTCTAAGCTCTGTGTAGAAAGAGGAAGTTTATTTTCCCTGCATGAGTCATCACTGAAAAAGTTTCTGGCAGGGAGGAACAGAGGAGCAGCTGGGTCAGGAGCTGAAAAGGGAGATGACTCATGCAGGAAAAAGAGACTTCCTATTTCTATATAGAGCAGAGAAAAAATAATAATTAACTGGGTAGAAAGGCAAAAAGAGCAATTGCAAGAACACAGTGCTATATAATATGACGAATATATTACAAGGATAAAAACTTTGAAGACAGGAGTGCTTCTTTAAGTAAATCAGGTCAACTACCCACACCTGTTTGCTATCCCATGGACTGAAAACAAAAGACTATAGTTTTATGCTCCAATTGTCTGCTAATACTAACGGTTCTTATACTTTTTCCACTCACAGACATTTGATATTTGATAATTTTTCTCATTTAAAAAATGGCTAAGTCTAATATATTTTACTCATTTGTTTTATGTGGTTCTATTTTCCTAGTTTAAGGACTTGTGTGAAAATCTGATGCAGTTTTAGGTAAAAATGTATGCAGAAATATTGAAAATTCGCATGGGTTCACATAACTTCAAGCACCACTGTTGTTGAAAAAATGGAAACTAAATTTTCTAAATATCTCAATTTATTCAGCATTTCGTATGAGCAGCACATAAAGAAATACACGCACTTACAAGCGTCGGCATGATGTCAATGAGGTTATTAATTGATATCTAAGGAATGTTCTGCCATGCTGAATACATTTGGACACACAAATCATCAAGGTACGCTGCTGTCAGCCCCTTTTCAATTGCTGACCAATGACATCTCAGCTGTGTTTGATGGAAGTCAAGTCTGAAGATGCTACAGGACATGGTAGCACATTTAGGACAAGTAGGCTGCTCACAGTAGCAGGTCTGGTCTTATTGTGTTAAAAATGCGACTCCTTGACACTTTGGAAAAATGGCCGTATTACTGGTTTCCCAACCAAATCAATAGAACGCCGAACTGTTAGTGTACCTGGAATGAAAACTAAAGCGGACTCATCGTTGAAGAGCATAGACTTACATTCCAGCCTCCACTGCTCCATTCCTGACTCCAGTCTTCAACATGAGAGTATGTGGGCAACGCTATAAAAAGGCCTTCATGAGGTAATGTCACACCAATCCTAGCTCCAGGATTATGATGTACAGTGGTATAATGGGAGCTGCAAGAATCAGAGCCGAGCCTGATCTGGCATTTCAAATAAAATATAGTTAGAAGATCAACCGGGGAACCACAGACAGAGATGACACTACTCATAGAATGGTAGAGTTGGAAGGGACCTCCAGGGTCGTCGTGTCCAACCTCCTGCTCAATGCAGGATTTTCTAAACCATCTCAGACAGATGTCTGTCCAGCCTGACTAGTCTGGTTCTGCGTCGTTCCAGGTGATAGACAGGTCTCTCGCTATGGAACATACATGTCAACCATCTAGATAGAGAAGTTGGGGGAGAAGCAGCGCCACTAGTCTTGTCACCAGCTATGTTTCTTGGTGGATCTTTCTCTGGCATTTCAGAGAAAAAATACACTTAGTTGTAATGATGTTGCCATGTTTTGACCTTGGTTTATAAAGGATGAATCAAGTCACAGGCTCCCTTTATTAACCTCATTGATATTGATAGCAGCCAAGACGTGTAAGTGCATGTATTTATGAGCATGGCGCTCATAATTGATACATAGTAAATCTAGAGGTTTTGAAAAGTTTGTTTCCATATCCTCATCATTTGCATATAAATATCAATAGCGTGCCTATCAATCATTTTATTTCCATAAGTCCACAACTTTTTCTTCTTGGCTTTGCAATTTTAATTTAGGGGAGTGTATAATAATACCATTAGATTATGTATATTATATATGCATTCATACTGTATACATGTATACATACATACATATTATGTATAGCAGACTAGCACATTAGCGTGGGAAGGCTGTAGTGTATGTACAATATGGAATGCTCAATTTGCAATCAAAACACATGCATGCACACAAAAAACAAGGATCCATTTTTTTAAGTCCCAAAATAGTGTTTAGGTGTAAGTGAACACAAAATTATTTTTTTTATTTCCTGTAGTGAAAACTCTAATTTATATATAGAATTTCTTTTTTATTATCTTTAGTTTTTAGGAGGTGTAATGTATAAATACAAAAAGAAAAGAAATACCACAAATATACCCAGATAGTCTAATGGCACACTACTGACAAATATACAAGTTTATGACCTTAGTTGCATTTTATATGAAAACTTTATATTGAATTAATATTGATTTCTAGACCTACTTTAAGCACTTACCATTTTCAGACTTTCTGCCTTGATATTCTGTCTTGACAGATGTTCCACATCCCATGACTTCAAATCTTATGCCCACTGCTATGGCTCATACAGTTTAGTCTTCTGACTGATGTTGTTCCAAATCCCAAGCTTGTTTGCCTTTAACCGCTTTGGTCTGTGATACAAAGGGAAGGAGGTGTGTCACACAAGAAGAATAGCGAGAAATTAAATTACATGGATTAGCAGAGTGAGGTTTCAAAGGGACTGCTGCATCGAAATCATTAATGCTTGTTATGAAGCACCTGATGAGGATCTTGTAAACCAGATTCTCACTGAAACATCTGCTCGATGTTACATCATTTCAATCACTGGAACTTGTAGTGTATGAAAAATAAAAATTATGATATCACTGTCTATCTTAACTTATACATTTCATTATTTTTCGTTTTTTAGGTAAAGCAAAGAAAATTAAGGAACATGCATAATCTAATGTTTTCTAGGAGAACTGTTCAATAGTAGGTGGATTTTATACAGAACTAATACTATGTTCACTTCTACCTTGATGAGTATGTAAAAAAATCCCAAACAAAATGCTGTATTTCGTCCAGAAAAATGACGAATGCTGTAACAGAAACATGTCAGATCCCATTACATTCGAAGGACTCCACTGGGCGCCATTGTTGTGCATCATTTGAAAGATCCTGCACTATCATCACTTAATTTCTGTTGATCGTAAAGCAGAACATTGGAAATTACAGCAGTTGTGAACAGAGCCTTACATTAGTACTAATAATGTTAATGGCCATCATTTTTAAGAATTTTAATATATTAGTGTAAGACAATTGAAAATTGAGGTCTTCTACCCTTTTACAGAATGAAGGAGTGATGCCATCCCACTGTTGTGTTCTGAACAGTCCAGGACTTACATACTACTTATTGGTTATCCTGGATTATCACAGACTCTATAGTGTGCATGTCATAGGGTACACATAAATTGGCGAAATTATGTATTGGCCAATTTATGTAATTTAAGTATTCTCAATTTTTCATATTTTCTAGTCCAGTAATGCAATTCAAATTTCATATATTTCATGTTTGCATGCTAAGCGCTACAGAGTACTGCTTTATTTGTTTGTTATATATGGAGATGGCTACTCTTAGTAAGCACCTGTTCACACCTGATTTCTGTTTGGAAGTGACGGTCAGTCTTTTGATATTTGTATACATGGGCTTTCTGACTGTGCACTCCGCCCCTCAGCCTCAGGCATTTTTAATTACAGCAGGATCCTACCTTCCCATATAAATGTAGACTTTAGTCTAAGAGAGGATTCACATTAGGGTCCCAGCAATGAGAATCGCCTTATCGTGGCTGCCGGGTACACATGAATTGGCCAATTTATGCGCTAAGTATTCTCATTTTTTCCTATTTTCTAGAGCAGTAATTCAATTCAAGTTTCAAATATATTATGTTTGCATGCTATAGCGCTACAGAGTGCCACTTTATTTATTGGTTATGTAATCCATAGTGTTAGGAATACCATCTGCATACCATCAACAATGTTCTAGTGAGTGATGATGTCACAACAAGTGAGTATACATTAGATACATCTAGGGTTAAGAAATGCCTTTAGGTAGTGGTTGCAGAACCTGAGGTGCACAGGGTTGAAGGAGGCATGGCTGGGTCTAAGGTCACTGTCGGAGTCAGTACTACAGACAAGTTCATTCCACTGGTGCTGGGTGCGTGGCCAACCAGTATCTGTCAGATTTACTATAATTTTATACCAGAAATTGTTCTAATTTATAGACAAAATCTACGCCAGTCCAATATGTCCCAAATTGTCTAAAAGGCATGCACATTTTAATAAATGTAGGCGTCTTTCTCCGGTTTGCTTCTATTGGTGAGAGGCATTCGGAATGTTTACCTCCTCCTCCCCCCCCAGCCTTTCACAGTTACAAATTACAGAGGTAAAGGCGTCTTTGGTCGTTTCTTAAAGTATTTTAATTTGGATCAAAGTTCAGGTCACTTTTTCCAACCTTCCATTTTTTTAATCCCTAAATTGTGTTTTTATAGGCGGGAAAAACAACTATTTTAAATCACTAACACATTTGAAAAAAAAACTGTTAATGCATAAAATATTTACTTAAACTAAGATAACTTGTGCAACATCTGGAATTGAGTACAAAATATGGACTAATACCACATCCATGTACAAAGGATTCAAAGTATCTATATTATTATTATTATTTATTGTTACAGCGCCATTTATTCCATGGCGCTTTACATGTGAGGAGGGGTATACATAATAAAAACAAGTACAATAATCTTAAACAATACAAGTCATAACTGGTACAGGAGGAGAGAGGACCCTGTCCGCGAAGGCTCACAATCTACAAGGGATGGGTGAGAATACAGTAGGTGAGGATAGAGCTGGTCATGCAGCGGTTTGGTTGATCGGTGGTTACTGCAGGTTGTAGGCTTGTCGGAAGAATATATATAAGAATATATAAGAGATGCATCCGAGTTACAGCTCTGGCAAAAATTAAGAGACCACCACATCAAAACCCTGTCATGGGCAGCCCAATCTCCAGACCTGAACCCCATTGAAAACCTCTGGAATGTAATCAAGAAATCACAAGCCATCAAAGAAGAACTGCTTAAATTTTTGCGCCAGAAGCAGTGTGAAAGACTGGTGGAAAGCATGCCAAGACGCATGAAAGCCGTGATTAAAAATTCCACAAAATATTGATTTCTGAACTCTTCCTGAGTTAAAACATTAATATTGTTGTTTCTAAACGATTATGAACTTGTTTTCTTTGCATTATTTGAGATCTAAAAGCACTGTTTTTTTTAATTTTGACCATTTCTCCTTTTCAGAAAAAAAATACAAAATGTATTGCTTGGAAATTCGAAGACAATGTTGTCAGAAGTTTATAGAATAAATGAACAATTTACATTTTACTCAAAAATATACCTATAAAGAGAAAAATCAGACAAACTGAACATTTTGCAGTGGTCTCTTAATTTTTGTTAGAGCTGTATTGTATTCACTAGTACACAAAATGTTTAGCTGTACTTATTATTTCGGAGATACAGATTTAGTTTATATTTAAAAGGTTTAACGTTCTTAACTTAATTTTGCCATTATTTTACCCACACTCGATTATTAGATCATATACATTCGAGATTTCATGAAATGAGACATACATAACACTGTACCTGATTTCCCCATTAAAGGGAATCTGTCACACCGAAATTGGCCTATAAACTGCGGCCACCGCCAACAGGGGCTAAGGCTACTTTCACACTAGCGTCGCCATGCATCAGCCCGCGTACCGACGCATGCTGTGAAATAAAAGCGCAACGGGGGCAGCGGATGCAGTTTTTCAACGCATCCGCTGCCCATTGTAATGTCCGGGGAGGAGGGGGCGGAGTTTCGGACGCACATGCACGGTCAAAAATGGCGGACATGACGCACAAAATAAAGTTACATAGAACTTTTTTTGTGCCGACGGTCCGCCAAAACACAACGCACCCGTCACACGACGGATGCAACGTGTGGCAATCCGTCGCAATGCGTCGCTAACGCAAGTCTATGGAGAAAAAACGCATCCTGCCGACAACTTTGTAGGATGCGTTTTTTCTCCTAAACGATGCATTGCGACGTAGGCGAAATGACGCGTGTGAAAGTAGCCTTATCTACAGCATTACATTAAGAAGTCTTAAAGGGAATCTGTCACCCCACGTCATCGTATGAAGATGGGAGGCACCGGACCCAAACCGCGACTCCCATCGGACCAGAACAGAACCGCGACCGCCCCGAGTGAGTATAATATAACTTGTTTTTCTTATCTTGCAGGATACATCGGGGGCTTAACTACAGCATTACAGAATGCTGTAGATAAGCCCCTGATGGTGGTGGCCGCAGTTTATAGGCGAATTTTGGGGTGACAGATTCCCTTAAAGACTTTATTTGATGCTGTAGGCTCAGGAAAAGCAATCACAGAATGTTTATAAGGGTAATTTAGTCAATAATCTCAGAATGTTAAGTTTCAGTGGAGACACAACATTGTATCTGTATTTTTCACAGTTGACAGCATTGCAAAAAATTCCAATGTCTGGTGTAATATGCAGGAATACATACATACAATATGCAAGAGGTTGATTGATTTTGGAAATAACAGGATTGAGATTGTGTTTAACGCTTGATTACTGATTTAATGGGAAACACAATCAAAGCATAAGAACTCTCTGAAACCATTGACTATACAAGAGAAGTCATGTGACCTCTTCTCCATCCTTTTCATGCTAAAGAAACCATTTGAGTGCTGAATTAACCAGAATTAACCCTAACTTGAATTTTTCCATTTGTTCTTTTTTCAGTTGTTTCTTTTAAGTTCTGTGAATAAATGCAATCTATATTCAGGGATGTGTCTATAGTGGGTCCAAGGTAAGCAACTGCATCTGGGCCCTAGAGCCCAGGGAAGCGCAAAATACTCCCAATAATAGTTTTGGAAAAAAATACTATAAAAGTCTTGTGATAATTGGGGGCCCAGTGTTCCAGACCCCTAATAAGTGTTATCCATAGACTTGAAACAAGAAAGGCTGTCATTGAATGAGACCATTCACTAGACTCCTAAACAGTGATGGGCAAACCCATGGACGTTCATGTCCAGCGGGTTTGTCCAAGTATCTAAAAAAATTTCAGTTCGGGTACCAGAATGACACCTGAACCCCATTCAGATGAATGGGAGGCCTGAACATCCGTTGGTTGCCACGCTGTCATCTGCATGGCAAACACGGGCTCTGATCATTACCAACAGTCAGAGAGCTACGGCTCCCACTATGTCAGATAACAGTGTGAGCCAGCAGCTATGACTGGTGGTAAAAAGGTTACCTCTAATCATGGGCTTTGGCTGATGAGAGTGTACTACTACCATCAGCCTACGCTTGTTGTCGCTTATAACAGCGAGACCAGGCGTCGCTCATGGGAGTATTCATCAGCCGGCACCTGTGCTATAAATAAAAAAAAATGATGTGGGGGTCTCTATTTTTGATAACCAACGCAGGCAAAACTGACTGCTGTGGGCTGCATTCCCCAGCTGTCAGCTTTATGATGGCTGGTTATCAAGAATGGAGAGGTCCCACGCCATTTTTTTAAATTATTTAAATAATTATTTTTAAAAATCATGGGGTCCTCAAATTTTTGAAAACCAGCCAAGCTAAAGCAAACAGCTGCATGCTGGTATTCTCAGACTGGTAAGAAGCTATGTATATTGCCCCCAGCTTAAAAATAGCAGCCCACAGCTGCCCCCAAAAAGGTGCATCTATTTGATGCACCAATTCTGGGCTTTGACCGGCTCTTCCCACTTGCCCTAGTATGGTGGCAAGTGGGGTAATGGATGTGGTGTTGATGCCAACTGTTTTATGGCTGCTGACATCAATCCCACAGGTTAGTAATGTAGAGGCGTCTATAAGACGGCCTCATAACTAACCCCATACTTAAATTGCAAAAAAGACAAAGCAAAAATAAAATCTTTTAATTTACATAATAAAACAGACTCTTATATTTGAAATAAAAAAAAACATAGTTATACTCACCTTACACCTAATCCATTGAAGCCTTTGTCACCTGTAAAAGATAGAAAATAATAAACAGCCATAATACTCACCTTCACACCTAATCTACCTATGCCGATGTCCCCTGGAAAAAAAAGAAAATGATAAACAAATATATCGCACACGTGTCCGACGTGAAATATTTTATACTGTTCCACAGCGTTCTGATGATTTGGGGAGCAGTGACATCAGTGACTGCTCTCCCCGTCAGCCGACTCACACTCACAGAAGCATAATCACTCCTGCAGTGTCTAATGTTGAGCTGCCATGAGAAAGTTCACTGGAGTTCAAGCCTGATGAACCCTGGTGACCTCACTTATGGCACCGCTTGCTGTGTGAGGAAGTTGATATCCTGCAAGGAAAGCAAGGTCCCCCTGCTTACGTCAGCACATGTCCAGGCCTGTTTGAAGTTCACCAATGACCATCTGAATGATTCGGAGGAGGCATAGGAGAAGACTATGTGTGTTGTGAACTCCGTTTTCAGGCTCCCTCTTGTGGTCACAGATGGTATTGTGTGACTTTGGTTTTTTGGCTCCCCCTGGTGGTTTGGTTTATTATCCTGCGGGTCTGGCTGGATCAGCTGCCTCGTTATTCACCAGGGAGGCTCCTATTTAGCTCTGCTTCACTTCCACTTGTTGCTGGCTGTCAATGTATTCAGTGCTATTCTGATTACTCCTGATTATCTCGTTTTCTGCCTCTTCAGGATAAGCTAAGTTCTGTTTGAATATTTTTTGCTCATCTGCCTGCAATATGATTTCTGTGTATGATGAGTCTAGGCCAGCTTGCTAATATGTGATTTCTTTTTGCTGGTAAGCTCTGGGGTACGGAGTTGCTTCCCCCGCACCGTTAGTTGGTGCGGGGGCTCGAGCAATCTCTGCGTGGATATTTTGAATAGGGTTTTTTATTGACCGCACAGTTCCCTTCCTATTTTCTGCTATCTAGTATTAGCGGGCCTCATTTGCTAAATCTGATTTCATCTCTGCGTTTGTGCTTTCCCCTTAACTCACCGTTAATATTTGTGGGGGGCTATTCTATATCTTTGGGGTCATTCCACTGAGGCAAGAGAGGACTTTCTTTCCCTCCAGGAATAGTCAGTTTCTCAGGCCTTGAAGAGACGTCTAGGATTTTTAGGTAACGTTCCACGGCTGCCTATAGTTGTTTGTGGATAGGATCAGGTTGCGGTCAATCTAGTTACCACTTCCCCAGAGCTAGTAGTCTGTTCAGTTACTTAGCTAGTCCGACCTGCGATCCTTGCCACTAGGATCATAACAGTACAGCCGGCCCGGTAAAGTGTTAATTGCATGGCAGGAGCAGGAGAAAAGAAGCTTGGAGATTTTTTTTTTTTTTTTTGCTGCCGTGTGTCTAGCTGCTGTGTGTCTGGCTTCTCTCCTCCTCTTAATCTTGGTGTGGCTCTGAGTTCAGCTGCTGATATGGATATCCAAAGTTTAGCCTCCAGTGTAGATCATCTTGCTGCAAGGGTACAAAGTATTCAGGATTTTGTTGTGCACAGTCCTATGTCAGAGCCTAGAATACCTATTCCGGAGTTGTTTTCTGGAGCTAGATCTAGGTTCCTGAATTTTAAGAACACTTGCAAGTTGTTTCTTTCTTTGAAACCTCGTTCCTCTGGGGATTCTGTTCAGCAAGTTAAGATTATTATTTCTTTCTTGCGTGGCGATCATCAAGATTGGGCTTTCGCATTGGCTCCAGGGGATCCTGCATTGCTCAGTGTGGATGCATTTTTTCTGGCCCTTGGATTGCTCTATGAGGAACCTAATCTTGAGAACCAGGCTGAAAAAGCATTGTTGGCCCTCTCTCAGGGGCAAGATGATGCAGAGGTGTACTGCCAGAAATTTCGGAAATGGTCGGTGCTTACTCAATGGAATGAGTGTGCCCTGGCTGCAAATTTCAGAAAAGGTCTTTCTGAAGCCATTAAGAATGTCATGGTGGGGTTCCCTACGCCTGTAGGGCTGAATGAGTCAATGACTCTGGCCATTCAGATTGATCGGCGTTTGCGGGAGCGCAAACCTGCGCACCATTTGGCGGTGTCTTCTGAACAGACACCTGAGTCTATGCAATGTGATAGAATTCTGACCAGAAGTGAACGGCAAAATTATAGACGGCAAAATGGGTTGTGCTTTTACTGTGGTGACTCAGCTCATGTTATCTCAGCATGCTCTAAGCGCACAAAAAAGATTGATAAATCTGTCACCATCGGTACTTTACAGCCTAAGTTTATTTTGTCTGTTACCCTGATTTGTTCCCTGTCATCTTACCCGGTTATGGCTTTTGTGGATTCAGGTGCTGCCCTGAGTCTGATGGATTTGTCATTTGCCAGGCGCTGTGGTTTTGTTTTGGAGCCCTTAAAATTCCCTATTCCACTAAGGGGAATTGATGCTACACCATTGGCTACGAATAAACCTCAGTACTGGACACAAGTGACCATGTGCATGACTCCTGTTCATCAGGAGGTGATTCGCTTTCTTGTATTGCATAATTTGCATGATGTTGTCGTGTTGGGCCTGCCATGGTTGCAGACTCATAATCCAGTCCTGGATTGGAAAGCAATGTCTGTGTCAAGTTGGGGTTGTCAGGGAATTCATGGCGACGCTCCTGTGGTGTCAATTGCTTCATCCACTCCTTCTGAGGTCCCTGCGTTTTTGTCAGATTACCAGGATGTATTTGATGAGCCCAAACTCAGTTCTCTACCTCCTCATAGGGATTGTGATTGTGCTATAAATTTGATTCCTGGTAGTAAGTTTCCTAAAGGACGACTTTTCAATTTGTCAGTGCCGGAGCATGCTGCTATGCAGAGTTATATAAAGGAGTCTTTGGAGAAAGGACTTATTCGCCCCTCCTCCTCCCCTCTTGGTGCGGGGTTCTTTTTTGTGGCTAAGAAGGATGGTTCCTTGAGACCTTGTATTGATTATCGCCTTCTAAACAAAATCACGGTCAAATTTCAGTATCCTTTGCCATTGTTATCTGATCTGTTTGCTCACATTAGGGGGTCTAGTTGGTTCACCAAGATAGATCTTCGTGGTGCGTATAACCTTGTGCGTATTAAGCAGGGTGATGAATGGAAAACTGCATTTAATACGCCCGAAGGCCATTTTGAGTACTTGGTGATGCCTTTTGGACTTTCTAACGCTCCTTCTGTCTTTCAGTCCTTTATGCACGACATCTTCCGCGAATATCTGGATAAATTTATGATTGTGTATCTGGATGATATTCTGTTTTTTTCGGATGATTGGGAGTCCCATGTTAAGCAGGTCAGGATGGTGTTTCAGGTCCTGCGTGCCAATGCTTTATTTGTGAAGGGCTCAAAATGTCTTTTTGGAGTCCAGAAGGTCTCTTTTTTGGGTTTCATTTTTTCTCCTTCTGCTATTGAGATGGACCCAGTCAAGGTTCAGGCTATTCATGACTGGACTCAGCCTACATCTGTTAAGAGTCTTCAGAAGTTCTTGGGTTTTGCTAATTTTTACCGTCGCTTCATCGCTAATTTTCCTGGTGTTGTTAAGCCATTGACGGATTTGACCAAGAAGGGTTCTGATGTTACTAATTGGTCTCCTGCGGCTGTGGAGGCCTTTCGGGAGCTGAAGCGCCGGTTTTCTTCGGCTCCGGTCTTATGTCAGCCAGACGTCTCCCTTCCTTTCCAGGTCGAGGTTGATGCTTCTGAGATTGGAGCGGGGGCTGTTTTGTCGCAGAGAAGCTCTGATGGCTCTGTGATGAAGCCATGTGCTTTCTTTTCAAGAAAGTTTTCGCCTGCCGAGCAGAATTATGATGTTGGTAATCGGGAGTTGTTGGCTATGAAGTGGGCATTTGAGGAGTGGCGACATTGGCTCGAGGGAGCTAAGCATCGTGTGGTGGTCTTGACTGATCACAAGAATTTGATTTATCTCGAGTCGGCCAAGCGGCTGAATCCTAGACAGGCTCGTTGGTCGTTGTTTTTCTCTCGTTTTGATTTCGTGGTCTCGTACCTGCCTGGTTCGAAGAATGTGAAGGCTGATGCTCTTTCTAGCAATGCGCCAATCCTCTGGAATGCTCTACCCCAAGATATTAGGACCATCCACAACTTGCATAGCTTTAGGCGCTCACTCAAAACTCATTTGTTCAGAGCGGCCTATCACGTTCCCTAATCAGTCATTTTATGTTTGTGTGTGTGTGTAGCCCATTCACTATCTCATCTACCCCCCACCCCCTGAAGATGGCTGGACCATCATTGTAAATACATCATTGTAAATACACACCTGTACTTTGTATCTCCCCACCTCATTGTAGATTGTAAGCTCTCACGAGCAGGGTCGTCTTATTTTGCTTTATTGCTGTATTGTTAACATTGTTACCTATGACTGTTGTGTTTGAAACTGTTAAACTGTAAAGCGCTGCGGAATATGTTGGCGCTATATAAATAAAGATTATTATTATTATTATTATTATTATTTCTAGGAGTTTTGTGCCTGACTCTCCTGGTGATTCAGAGCCAGCTGGTATCCTCAGAGAAGGGGTGATTTTGTCTGCCATCTCCCCAGATTTGCGACGAGTGCTGCAGGAGTTTCAGGCGGATAAACCTGACCGTTGTCCACCGGAGAGACTGTTTGTCCCGGATAGATGGATGTTGTGAATTAGACTTTTTTGGCTCCCTCTTGTGGTTACTAGTGTTATGACTTTGGGATTTCCTTCCCTCAGTTTGCACCCAGCTGGGTTGTTACTTCAGGGGTGTTGCTATATAAACCTCCTGGAACCTTAGTCCAGTGCCTGGCATCGGTGTTATCAGACACATTCTGTTTGCTCCTGTTTGCTGGTCCTGGTTCGTGCAAAATTAAGCTAAGTCTTGCTTCTTTGTTTTTTGGGTTATTTGTTTGCTATCATTTTTGTCCAGCTTGTACTAAATGTGATTCCTGACCTTGCTGGAAGCTCTAGGGGGCTGGTGTTCTCCCCCCGGGCCGTTAGACGGTTCGGGGGTTCTTGAATTTCCAGTGTGGATATTTTTGATAGGATTTTTTGCTGACCATATAAGTTATCTTTCTATATTCTGCTATTAGCTAGTGGGCCTCTCTTTGCTAAATACCTAGCTCATTCTTATGTTTGTCTTTTCCTCTTACCTCACCGTTATTATTTGTGGGGGGCTTCTATCCAACTTTTGGGGTATTTCCTCTGGAGGCAAGAAAGGTCTTTCTTTTCCCTTCTAGGGGTAGTTAGCTCTCCGGCTGGCGCGAGACGTCTAGGATCAACGTAGGAACGTTCCCCGGCTGCTGGTATTTGTGGTGCTAGGATTAGTTATATGGTCAGCCCAGTTACCACTGCCCTATGAGCTGGTTTTCTGTATTTACTGACTTAGCATTATTCCTGAGACCCTCTGCCATTGGGGTCATAACAGATGGACCAGCAGAGTTATTTCCGAGGTTCATTCTTCAGTGTTGGGAGGCCATCCTGGGATTTTTGGTACCAGAGATTTGGTGGCTAGGTCCTTCTGGTGGCCGTCCTTGTCGCGGGATGTGCGTTCCTTTGTGCAGTCTTGTGGAATTTGTGCTCGGGCTAAGCCTTGCTGTTCTCGTGCCAGTGGCTTGTTGTTGCCTTTGCCTGTCCCGAAGAGGCCTTGGACGCACATTTCCATGGATTTTATTTCAGATCTCCCTGTCTCTCAGAGAATGTCGGTCATTTGGGTGGTGTGTGATCGTTTTTCTAAAATGGTCCATTTGGTGCCCTTGCCTAAGTTGCCTTCCTCCTCCGAGTTGGTTCCTCTGTTTTTTCAAAATGTGGTTCGTTTGCACGGGATCCCTGAAAATATTGTTTCCGACAGAGGATCCCAGTTTGTGTCTAGATTTTGGCAGACCTTTTGTGTTAAGATGGGCATTAATTTGTCTTTTTCGTCGGCCTTCCATCCTCAGACGAATGGCCAAACCGAGCGCACTAATCAGACTTTGGAAACCTATTTAACCCCTTCCTGACATCAGACGTACTATCCCGTCGAGGTGGGGTGGGCCCGTATGACCGCCGACGGGATACTACGTCATCACCGATCAGCGGCGCTCACGGGGGGAGCGCTGCCGATCGCGGCCGGGTGTCAGCTGCATATCGCAGCTGACATCCTGCACTATGTGCCAGGAGCGGTCATGGACCGCCCCCGGCACATTAACCCCCGGCACACCGCGATCAAACATGATCGCAGTGTACCGACGGTATAGGGAAGCATCGCGCAGGGAGGGGGCTCCCTGCGGGCTTCCCTGAGACCCCCGGAGCAACGCGATGTGATCGCGTTGCTCTGAGGGTCTCCTACCTCCTTCCTGGCTGCAGGTCCCGGATCCAAGATGGCCGCGGCATCCGGGTCCTGCAGGGAAGGAGGTGGCTTACCGAGTGTCTGCTCAGAGCAGACACTTGGTAAGCCTGCAGCCCTGCACAGCAGATCGTCGATCTGGCAGAGTGCTGTGCACACTGCCAGATCAATGATCTGTGATGTCCCCCCCTGGGACAAAGTAAAAAAGTTAAAAAAAAAAATTTCCACATGTGTAAAAAAAAATAAAAAAAAATTCCTAAATAAATAATAAAAAAAAAATATATATTATTCCCATAAATACATTTCTTTATCTAAATAAAAAAAAAAAAACAATAAAAGTACACATATTTAGTATCGCCGCGTCCGTAACGACCCAACCTATAAAACTGCCCCACTAGTTAACCCCTTCAGTAAACACCGTAAGAAAAAAAAAAAAAAACGAGGCAAAAAACAACGCTTTATTACCATACCGCCGAACAAAAAGTGGAATAACACGCGATCAAAAAGACTGATATAAATATCCATGGTACCGCTGAAAACGTCATCTTGTCCCGCAAAAAACAAGCCACCATACAGCATCATCAGCAAAAAAATAAAAAAGTTATAGTCCTGAGAATAAAGCGATACCAAAATAATTATTTTTTCTATATTTTAGTTTTTATCGTATAAAAGCGCCAAAACATAAAAAAATGATATAAATGAGATATCGCTGTAATCGTACTGACCCGAAGAATAAAACTGCTTTATCAATTTTACCAAACGCGGAACGGTATAAACGCCTCCCCCAAAAGAAATTCATGAATAGCTGGTTTTTGGTCATTCTGCCTCACAAAAATCGGAATAAAAAGCGATCAAAAACGGTCACGAAAATGTTACCAATAAAAACGTCAACTCGTCCCGCAAAAAACAAGACCTCACATGACTCTGTGGAGCAAAATGTGGAAAAATTATAGGTCTCAAAATGTGGAGACGCAAAAACTTTTTTGCTATAAAAAGCGTCGCTGGTTTCACACTTGCGTTTTTGTCTGCAGCGTTTTTTGCACAAAAAAACGCATGCGTTTTTTCCCTATATTTAACATTGAAAACGCATGCGGTTTTTTTGTACGCGTTTGGTCGCGTTTTCAAACGCATGCGGTTTTTTTCTGCATGCGTTCATTTTCAGAAATACAACCTGCAGTATTTTCTTGCGTTTTTAAGCACATGCGTTTGTTTGCGTTAAAAACGCATGCATTTTTATCGGAAAAAAACAGAAAAAACACTGAAAAGCCACCCACCACCATCAAGGTGATAAAGGGATCCAAACCCTAACCCTAACTCTACCCCTAACCTCACCCCTAACCGTTTAATGAACATTTTCTGACAGTCATAGTGCCACGTATTTCAGTGCCACGTATTTCAGTGCCACGTATTTCAGTGCCATGTATTTCAGTGCCACGTGTTTCAGTGCCACGTATTTCAGTGCCACGTATCACGTATTTCAGTGCCACGTATCACGTATTTCAGTGCCACGTATTTCAGTGCCACGTATTTCAGTGCCACGTATTTCAGTGCCACGTATTTCAGTGCCACATATCACGTATTTCAGTGCCACGTGTTTCAGTGTCACGTATTTCAGTGCCACGATATTTCAGTGCCACGTATTTCAGTGCCACGTATTTCAGTGCCACGTATTTCAGTGCCACGTATTTCAGTGCCACGTATTTCAGTCACGTTTAGGGTTAGGGGTAGGGTTAGGGTTAGGGCTAGGGTTGGAGGTAAAGTTAGGGTTGGGGCTAAAGTTAGGGTTGGGGCTAAAGTTAGGGTTAGGGTTTGGATTACATTTACGTTTGGATTAGGGTTGGGATTAGAATTATGGGTGTGTCAGGGCTAGGGGTGTGGTTAGGGTTACCGTTGGGATTAGGGTTAGGGGTGTGTTTGGGTTAGGGTTTCAGGTAGAATTGGGGAGTTTCCACTGTCCAGGCACATCAGGGGCTCTCCAATGGCGTCCAATCTCAATTCCAGCCAATTCTGCGTTGAAAAAGTAAAACAGTGCTCCTTCCCTTCCGAGCTCTCCCGTGCGCCCAAAAAGGGGTTTACCCCAACATATGTGTTATCAGCGTACTCGGGACAAATTGAACAACAACTTCTGGGGTCCAAGTTCTCTTGTTATCCTTAGGAAAATAAAAATTTGGGGGGCTAAAAATCATTTTTGTGGGAAAAAAAAGATGTTTTATTTTCACGGCTCTGCGTTATAAACTGTAGTGAAACACTTGGGGGTTCAAAGTTCTCACAACACATCTAGATAAGTTCCTTGGGAGGTCTAGTTTCCAATATGGGGTCACTTGTGGGGGGTTTGTACTGTTTGGGTACATCAGGGGCTCTGCAAATGCAACGTGACGCCTGCAGACCAATCCATTTAAGGCTGCATTCCAAATGGCGCTCCTTCCCTTCCGAGCTCTGTCATGCACCCAAACAGTGGTTCCCCCCCACATATGGGGTATCAGCGTACTCAGGACAAATTGGACAACAAATTTTGGGGTCCAATTTATTCTGTTACCCTTGTAAAAATACAAAGCTGGGTGCTAAAAAATCATTTTTGAGAAAAAAAATAAAAATTATTTTCACGGCTCTGCGTTATAATCTGTAGTGAAACCCTTGGGGGTTCAAAGCTCTCAAAACACATCTAGATAAGTTCCCTAGGGGGTCTACTTTCCAAAATGGTGTCACTTGTAGGGAGTTTCAATGTTTAGGCACATCAGGGGCTCTCCAAACGCAACATGGCGTCCCATCTCAATTCCAGTCAATTTTGCATTGAAAAGTCAAATGGCGCTCCTTCCCTTCCAAGCTCTGCCATGCGCCCAAACAATGGTTTACACCCACATATGGGGTATCATCATACTCAGGACAAATTGCACAACATTTTTTGGGGTCCAATTTCTTCTTTTACCCTTGGGAAAATAAAAAATTGGGGGCAAAAAGATCATTTTTGTGAAAAAATATGATTTTTTATTTTTACGGCTCTGCATTATAAACTTCTGTGAAGCACTTGGTGGGTCAAAGTGCTCACCACACATCTAGATAAGTTCCTTAGGGGGTCTACTTTCCAAAATGTTGTCACTTGTAGGGAGTTTCAATGTTTAGGCACATCAGGGGCTCTCCAAACGCAACATGGCGTCCCATCTCAATTCCAGTCAATTTTGCATTGAAAAGTCAAATGGCGCTCCTTCCCTTCCAAGCTCTGCCATGCGCCCAAACAATGGTTTACACCCACATATGGGGTATCATCGTACTCAGGACAAATTGCACAACATTTTTTGGGGTCCAATTTCTTCTCTTACCCTTGGGAAAATAAAAAATTGGGGGCAAAAAGATCATTTTTGTGAAAAAATATGATTTTTTATTTTTACGGCTCTGCATTATAAACTTCTGTGAAGCACTTGGTGGGTCAAAGTGCTCACCACACATCTAGATAAGTTCCTTAGGGGGTCTACTTTCCAAAATGGTGTCACTTGTAGGGAGTTTCAATGTTTAGGCACATCAGGGGCTCTCCAAACGCAACATGGCGTCCCATCTCAATTCCAGTCAATTTTGCATTGAAAAGTCAAATGGCGCTCCTTCCCTTCCAAGCTCTGCCATGCGCCCAAACAATGGTTTACACCCACATATGGGGTATCAGCGTACTCAGGACAAATTGCACAACATTTTTTGGGGTCCAATTTCTTCTCTTACCCTTGGGAAAATAAAAAATTGGGGGCGAAAAGATCATTTTTGTGAAAAAATATGATTTTTTATTTTTACGGCTCTGCATTATAAACTTCTGTGAAGCACTTGGTGGGTCAAAGTGCTCACCACACATCAAAATAAGTTCCTTAGGGGGTCTACTTTCCAAAATGGTGTCACTTGTAGGGGGTTTCAGTGTTTAGGCACATCAGGGGCTCTCCAAACGCAACATGGCGTCCCATCTCAATTCCAGTCAATTTTGCATTGAAAAGTCAAATGGCGCTCCTTTCCTTCCGAGCTCTGCCATACGCCCAAACAGTGGTTTACCCTCACATATGGGGTATCAGCGTACTCAGGACAAATTGTACAACAACTTTTCTCCTGTTACCCTTGGTAAAATAAAACAAATTGGAGCTGAAATAAATTGTGTGTGAAAAAAAGTTAAATGTTCATTTTTATTTAAACATTCCAAAAATTCCTGTGAAACACCTGAAGGGTTAATAAACTTCTTGAATGTGGTTTTGAGCACCTTGAGGGGTGCAGTTTTTAGAATGGTGTCACACTTGAGTATTTTCTATCATATAGACCCCTCAAAATGACTTCAAATGAGATGTGGTCCCTAAAAAAAAATGGTGTTGTAAAAATGAGAAATTGCTGGTCAACTTTTAACCCTTATAACTCCGTCACAAAAAAAAATTTTGGTTCCAAAATTGTACTGATGTAAAGTAGACATGTGGGAAATGTTACTTATTAAGTATTTTGCGTGACATATGTCTGTGATTTAAGGGCATAAAAATTCAAAGTTGGAAAATTGCAAAATTTTCAAAATTTTCGCCAAATTTCCATTTTTTTCACAAATAAACGCAAGTTATATCGAATAAATTTTACCACTATCATGAAGTACAATATGTCACGAGAAAACAATGTCAGAATCGCCAAGATCCGTCAAAGCGTTCCAGAGTTATAGCCTCATAAAGGGACAGTGGTCAGAATTGTAAAAATTGGCCCGGTCATTAACGTGCAAACCACCCTTGGGGGTGAAGGGGTTAAGATGTTTTGTTTCTGCTGATCAGGACGACTGGGTGACTTTTTTGCCATTGGCCGAGTTTGTCCTTAATAATCGGGCTAGTTCTGCTACTTTGGTTTCGCCTTTTTTTTGTAATTCAGGGTTTCATCCTCGTTTTTCCTCGGGTCAGGTGGAGCCTTCTGACTGTCCTGGAGTGGATGTTGTGGTGGATAGGTTGCATCAGATTTGGAATCATGTGGTGGACAATTTGAAGCTGTCACAAGAGAAGGCTCAGCGCATTGCCAACCGCCGTCGCTGTGTGGGTCCCCGACTTCGTGTTGGGGATTTGGTGTGGTTGTCTTCTCGCTTTGTTCCTATGAAGGTCTCCTCTCCTAAGTTTAAGCCTCGGTTTATCGGTCCTTATAAGATTTTGGAACTCCTTAACCCTGTGTCATTTCGTTTGGACCTCCCGGCATCGTTTGCTATTTATAATGTGTTCCATCAGTCGTTGTTGCGGAGGTATGTGGTGCCTGTGGTTCCTTCGGTTGAGCCTCCTGCCCCTGTGCTGGTTGAGGGAGAATTGGAATACGTGGTGGAGAAGATCTTGGATTCTCGTATTTCTAGACGGAGGCTTCAGTATTTGGTTAAGTGGAAAGGCTATGGTCAGGAGGATAATTCCTGGGTTGTCGCCTCTGATGTTCATGCGGCCGATTTGGTTCGTGCCTTCCATGTGGCTCACCCTGATCGCCCTGGGGGTTTTGATGAGGGTTCGGTGACCCCTCCTCAAGGGGGGGGGTACTGTTGTGAACTCCGTTTTCAGGCTCCCTCTTGTGGTCACAGATGGTATTGTGTGACTTTGGTTTTTTGGCTCCCCCTGGTGGTTTGGTTTATTATCCTGCGGGTCTGGCTGGATCAGCTGCCTCGTTATTCACCAGGGAGGCTCCTATTTTATTTAGCTCTGCTTCACTTCCACTTGTTGCCGGCTGTCAATGTATTCAGTGCTATTCTGTTTACTCCTGATTATCTCGTTTTCTGCCTCTTCAGGATAAGCTAAGTTCTGTTTGAATATTTTTTGCTCATCTGCCTGCAATATGATTTCTGTGTATGATGAGTCTAGGCCAGCTTGCTAATATGTGATTTCTTTTTGCTGGTAAGCTCTGGGGTACGGAGTTGCTTCCCCCGCACTGTTAGTTGGTGCGGGGGCTCGAGCAATCTCTGCGTGGATATTTTGAATAGGGTTTTTTATTGACCGCACAGTTCCCTTCCTATTTTCTGCTATCTAGTATTAGCGGGCCTCATTTGCTAAATCTGATTTCATCTCTGCGTTTGTGCTTTCCCCTTAACTCACCGTTAATATTTGTGGGGGGCTATTCTATATCTTTGGGGTCATTCCACTGAGGCAAGAGAGGACTTTCTTTCCCTCCAGGAATAGTCAGTTTCTCAGGCCGTGAAGAGACGTCTAGGATTTTTAGGTAACGTTCCACGGCTGCCTATAGTTGTTTGTGGATAGGATCAGGTTGCGGTCAATCTAGTTACCACTTCCCCAGAGCTAGTAGTCTGTTCAGTTACTTAGCTAGTCCGACCTGCGATCCTTGCCACTAGGATCATAACATATGTGGTCAGATGAGATGAAACTAGAACCTTTGGTATCAACTCTACTCGCTGTGTTTGGAGCAAGAAGGATGAATGTAACCTCAACAACACTGTCCCAACCATGAAGTATAGTGGGCAAAATATCATCCTTTGTGGGGACTTTTCTGCAAAGGTGACAGGATGACTGCACTGTATTTAAGGGACAATGGATGGAGTCATGTATTGCAAGATTTTGGCCAACAACCTCCTTCCCTCAGTAAGAGCATTGAAGATGGGTCGTAGCTGGGGCTTTCAGCATGACTATGACCCGAAACACACACCCAGGTAAACTAAGGAGTGACTCCATAAGAAGCATTTCACGGTCTTGGAGTGGCCTAGCCAGTCTCCAGACCTGAACCAAATAGTAAATCTTTGAAGAGAGCTGAGGCTTAATGTTGCCCAGAGTCAGCCCCGAAACCTGAAAGATTTGGAGAAGATCTGTATGGAGGAGAGGGCTAAAATCCTTGCTGCAGCGTGTGCAATCTTTGTCAAGAACTACCGGAAATGTCTGACCTTTGCAATTTAAAGCAAAGGTTTCTGTACTAAATATTAAGTTCTGTTTTTCTATATATAATCTTTACAAAATTAATAATCATCAATGGAAATCACTGAAGGATGTAATAATAACTTGTAATTCAAACCTCATCCCCTTGAGATGTAATTATCACATATTAGTACTGCCAGATATATCTTCTTAATTAATGGTACACAATGTCCAAGCACAGCCTATACTAAGCCTGATGTAATAACAATAATACGGAAGCTATTATATTTGTATTAGTGACCTGTCACTTTTATCCCCATAATTAATTCTAGACATGTAAAGAATTTAACCCCTTCACCACTGGGCGTTTTCGTTTTTAGCTCCCTTTCTTCCCAGATCCATAACTTTTTCAGTCAATATAGCCGTGTGAAGGATTGTCTTTGGCGGGACGAGTTGTACTTCTGAACTACACCATTGATTTTACCATATAATGTACTGGAAAACGTGCAAGAAATTACAAGTGCAGTCAAACCGAAAAAAAAGTGCACTTTCATATTTTTTTTTACCATGTTCACAAAAGAGGGAAGGATTTGAATTTTCAGATTTAAAAACATTTTTATTTGCTTTAACAGGCTCCTTAGGAGACTTGAGGCTGCGATAGTCTGATTGCTTGTGCTACACATAGCAGGGCTGATAGCAGAAATGCTCCTCTGTTATGAACCCCAGCTACGGGGCGGCACTCATAGTAGATTGGCAATGACAAGCACAAGAGTCTCCTGCAGACCACCAGATGTCATGTCAACCCATCGGCGCCCCACGATCATGTTTGCTTTTCTACATACATAAAATTTACAAACTCAACTTACCATACTGGAGTATGGTATAGCAGGGGTTGCCATCTCGTTTTTTGCTGCACCATTTTTTTGTTAATGAAGTATTGCTCGCTTTACACACATTATATACTTATTATTGGTATTGATTTGGTTGTGGACCTGGCTATACAATTTTAGATGACCTAATAAAGGTTATGTTTTAGATTCCCGCATATTGCTTCTTATAAAATTGATACTAGTGGGCCAGTAGGACACGTTGTCTAATTGCTCTCTATCTAGATGCAGCTCTGGCAAAAATTAAGAGACCACAGCAAAATGTTCAGTTTGTCTGATTTTTCGCTTTATTGGTATATTTTTAAGTAAAATGTAAATTGTTCTTTTAGTCTGTAAAGTTCTGACAACTTGTCTCCGAATTTCCAAGCAATAAATTTTATATTTTTTTTCTGAAAAGTAGAAATGGTCAAAATTAAAAAAAAAAAAACTGCTTTCAGACCTCAAATAATGCAAAGAAAACAAGTTCATAATCATTTAGAAACAACAATACTAATGTTTTAACTCAGGAGGAGTTCAGAAATCAATATTTTGTGGAATAACCATGATTTTTAATCACAGCTTTCATGCGTCTTGGCATGCTTTCCACCAGTCTTTCACACTGCTCCTGGGGCAAAAATGTAAGCAGTTCTTCTTTGTTTGATGGCTTGTGACTATCCATCATCCTCTTGATTACATTCCAGAGGTTTTCAATGGGGTTCAGGTCTGGAGATTGGGCTGCTCATGACAGGGTTTTTATGTGGTGGTGGTCTCTTAATTTTTGCCAGAGCTGTATATGTAATATGTATGTAGAGTGTTTACTAAGTGTTTACTTTTGTAGATTTACTGTTTACAATTCTTTTTTACATTTAATAAGTGTTACTATACTTCCACAAACAATTTTGATATAATAAGAAATCGTGGGCTGAATGGTGGGAATGAATATTAACCATAACAAAAATGTGGAAAAGGTATATATTTTCTGAAGGTGCTGCAATGTAACACAGACACATCCCCTTCTAAGTTATCTGGCAGGTCAGTTACAGTTCATGTACACAGAATTATTCTCTCAGTCAGTAGGGATAATTAGTAATGATCGATAACAGGACAGAGCTGTGCAGGGCTCGGCAGCATTAATATTCATTGTCTATAAACACCGTCCTGAACGTCATATATGCTGGATAGCAGGGACCAGACGTGCTATCCTGCCCATGAGTCACTGCCTTTATGATTTTTCCAATCATGACACCATTACCCAGGTAACTGCTTGGATGTTGAACTATAATTATTGCTAATCACAAAAATATATAATTTAGCAGATCCTTAGTGACAGTTTTAATAGAGCTCTACTGCTGCTTATCAAAATCAGACTAAATATAGGTAATTGGGTATTATAACTAGCTACATTAGGCAGGAAAGTAGTGAATGCCATAAAATCTTCATGGAAACCACACTATTGCTCATTTACCAAAAAAATAAATTAGTATCAGTATACAGCATAGCCTGAAAATACTGTATCATGGACAGTAAAGGGATAAATCGCTAACCTTAAAGCATAACAAAAGACAAAAAAAAACATGATCAATTATCCCAAAAATATTTAAAGTACACATTTTTTTTATTGAATATAATAAAGGTACAGGAGCATGGGGGGAAGGAAAAAACATGCACATACGAGCATCAGGGTGGCCATGATGAAAAGGGATAAACCATCATTATTGCACACTCCCAAGTGGCCTAGCAAAGATCAGTAACAGGCATCACATGTAAGAGTAGGCGCAAATATTCAAAATACATAAACAAGTATTTTTACCTGGTAGGTGGCCTGGGAAATACCACAAGTGCGCCCTCCCTGACGCGCGTTTCAGCTGACAAAGCCTTTGTCAATGGGAGACAAAGGAAAGTAGTGAGGTAGTGAGATGCCCACCCAACATTGCGTTAAAGAATGGTCTTCTAAACTCTAGAGGAGTGGACCTCCTAAGGACAATAGCCTATGTGCATAATATATAATCGTACTAACATCTGTCACAGCAAATATTGCCTAAATAAGTGAGTAGTCTTCTCAAAGAAGATTTTTTGGAGAGAAATCACAATAGATGTAAATGCTACACACAGGAGCACACCTACTGAAAAATGATGGAAGTAAATCACTGGCAGAGTGCAATGTGTAATTCCAAAAGATTTAACTTTTATTAATATCATGGCGAGCCTATTTTCTTTATAACTTTTTTGTTCATACATGTGGTTTTATAATAAAAATAAATGTATGTGATAACTAATAAAAAAATAATTTAATATACACTCACTGGCCACTTTATTAGGTACACCTGTCCAACTTCTTGTTAACACTTAAGGTACCTTCACACGAAACGACTTTACAACGAGAACGACAACGATCCGTGACGTTGCAGCGTCCTGGATAGCGATATCGTTGTGTTTGACACGCAGCAGCGATCTGGATCCTGCTGTGATATCGCTGGTCGTTGATTAAAGTCCAGAACTTTATTTGGTCGTCAGATCGGCGTGTATCGTCGTGTTTGACAGCAAAAGCAACGATGCCAGCAATGTTAAACATGGAGCTAACGACCTGTGAGAACGATAAGTGCGTCACCGCTACGTCACAGGATCGCTCCTGCGTCGTTCTGGAGCTGCTGTGTTTGACATCTCTACAGCGATGTAAACAGCGACGCTGCAGCGATCGGATCGTTGTCGTTCTCGTTGTAAAGTCGTTTCGTGTGAAGGTACCTTTAATTTCTAATCAGCCAATCACATGGCGGCAACTCAGTGCATTTAGGCATGTAGACATGGTCAAGACAATCTCCTGCAGTTCAAACCGAGCATCAGTATGGGGAAGAAAGGTGATTTGAGTGCCTTTGAACGTGGCATGGTTGTTGGTGCCAGAAGGGCTGGTCTGAGTATTTCAGAAACTGCTGATCTACTGGGATTTTCACGCACAACCATCTCTAGGGTTTACAGAGAATGGTCCGAAAAAGAAAAAAAATCCAGTGAGCGGCAGTTCTGTGGGCGGAAATGCCTTGTTGATGCCAGAGGTCAGAGGAGAATGGGCAGACTGGTTCGAGCTGATAGAAAGGCAACAGTGACTCAAATCGCCACCCGTTACAACCAAGGTAGGCCTAAGAGCATCTCTGAACGCACAGTGCGTCGAACTTTGAGGCAGATGGGCTACAGCAGCAGAAGACCACACCGGGTACCACTCCTTTCAGCTAAGAACAGGAAACTGAGGCTACAATTTGTACAAGCTCATCGAAATTGGACAGTAGAAGATTGGAAAAACGTTGCTTGGTCTGATGAGTCTCGATTTCTGCTGCGACATTCGGATGGTAGGGTCAGAATTTGGCGTAAATAACATGAAAGCATGGATCCATCCTGCCTTGTATGGAGCATCTTTGGGATGTGCAGCCGACAAATCTGCGGCAACTGTGTGATGCCATCATGTCAATATGGACCAAAATCTCTGAGGAATGCTTCAAGCACCTTGTTGAATCTATGCCACGAAGAATTGAGGCAGTTCTGAAGGCAAAAGGGGGTCCAACCCATTACTAGCATGGTGTACCTAATAAAGTGGCCGGTGAGTGTATTTAGACAATGCACTATAAAAATGTACCCTTATGATCTTAGTGGAGCTTGCCTTTTTTATGGGATGATAACACAGGAAAAATATTGCTCACATGGGTGTGAAATGTTAATTGAAGGAACTGACTTGCTTCTGTTAGGATTTTAGCTCTGCTGCCCATCATTAGCTCTGGCACTGCTGCACTTCTGGGCTTACAGGAAGAAAACCTCCCCACTCTCAGAGGACTAATGAGGATGCCTGGCGGTATGTCTCATTTCAATAGCTAAGGTGATGGACAGATAGAGAAATGGATTAGCATAGCTTTTGAAATGAGAAGGACAGTCATGTGACGACAAAGAGAGGGACACTTCAGAACAAGCCGTGAAATTCTGCAGGGCCAAGGGTGAAATAAAAAAGTATAATAGTAAGTTTAAAACATAGTTAGGATGGTGAAACTAGTAGTGGATAGGCGTAAACTGACTAACCTAGATAGCATGTTGTTGGAGCAAGCCAAGAGTTGGACTGGTAGTTGTCAAAGTATAGTCTAGACTGGCCAGAGATCTAAACCTGCAAAGCAGAGAAGACAAGGTCGTAAAACTGAGAAAAAAAGAACAGGAGTAACTAAGCAAGCAAAGAGTAGAAACCAGAGACATGGAACTCGAGACAGAGGGCAAACTTTGCCATAACTAGTCAAAAAAGAAGACATGACATACAGCACACGCAAACTCCCACGTCGCATATGCTAAGGCCTAAAAGTTAATTGGGTTTGTTGCTGGACTTCTTGATAACTAGATGCTGTGGTTTACGCTCTGCATTTATCAATTTAAATACAAAACAAACCGCATACACTATTAAGTAGATCTTTTGAACTTGATGAGACTGGTGCACTTATTTTGCAAATAAAGATCAGATTGACTGTGTCATCCGGATTTTCGCTAGTTAGAGAGGTCATGATTTCAAGTATATTTGGTCTCTGCCCACCCAGACTATACTGAGCAGTGTGAGATCTCACCAGCAGCAGGGAGGAGGAACCCTGAGGTGCTATCAATCGGGCTAATATGGCAGTAATTGGAGTTAAACTTTCCAAAGAATTATATCTCCATTATGATATAGATTTACACAGCAAGCACACCAGTACGCACATCAGGTTAAAAGGGTACATTTAATATTGTATGCCATTTGTGTTTTAATGGGAATCTTTCACCAGGTTTTCCAAATATAAAGTACAACCACCACCTTAAAGGCCTCATTTACAGCAGTATAGTAATTTGTATGTAAGTCCCCAATTCCCTCCGCATAGCACAAAAATGCCATTTATGTGCGGTACGATGAGAATCGCTGGTCTTAATCTGGTGCCTACTCTCTCGGCACAATCGCTATCCTCCTTCTTGCTTCATGTGAATGATGTCTGTTGTGAACTATAGTTCTTGGCTCCCTCTTGTGGTCATTAGCGGTATGGCACTTTGAGCGTCTTTCCCCTGGTTGGCACTCACCTGCTTCGTTTGGTCTGGGTGTGCCTATATAAACTTCCTGGATACTCTGTATTGTGCCTGGATTCGTTGTTATCAGACCTTGTCTGTTTTCTCCTGTCTCCTGGTCTCCTGATTTTGCAAGATAAGCTAAGTCCTGCTTTCTTATTTTTGTGCATTTGAATTTCCCTTATTTTGTTCCAGCTTTGTTTAAAATGTGATTTCTGATTTTGCTGGAAGCTCAAGGGGGGCTGTTATCCTCCCCCCACACCGTTAGTCGGTGCGGGGGTTCTTGGATATTCAGCGTGGATATTTTGTAGGGTTTTTTGCTGACCGTATAAGTCATCTTTCTATTTTCTGCTATTAGTCAGTGGGCCTCTCTTTGCTAAATCTAGTTCATTCTTACGTTTGTCATTTCTTCTTACCTCACCGTTATTATTTGTTGGGGGCTTGTATTATAACTTTGGGGTCCTTTCTCTTGAGGCAAGAGAGGTCTTATTTTCTCTGAAAGGGTTAGTTAGTTCTCCGGCTGGCGCGAGACGTCTAGAACCAACGTAGGTACGTTCCCCGGCTGCTGCTAGTTGTTGTGTTAGGATCAGGTATACGGTCAGTCAAGTTACCACTTCCCTATGAGCTGGCTTTTTGTGTTTGCAGACTTAGCTGGTACTCCTGAGATCCTCTGCCATTAGGATCATAACAGATGTCTATGCCATCTACACAGTGTCTCCCAATCACACTCGTGCGCAGGCTCTGCCCTGCTGAGGGCAAAACAAAGTACTGTGATGTGCATGCGCTGGGAGAGGCCAATGCGCGCTGATGACCTGGAAGCAAAGTTGGAACATGCGCACTACAGTACTTTGCTTTGACCTCATCAAGGCATATAGACCTCCAGATTAATTACATATATGCAAGTTAACAGTAGTTTGGAATGTTATTATTATTATTATTTATTGTTATAGCGCCATTTATTCCATGGCGCTTTACATGTAAGGAGGGGTATACATAATAAAAACAAGTACAATAATCTTAAATAATACAAGTCATAACTGGTACAGGAGGAGAGAGGACCCTGCCCGCGAATGTGACAGGTTCCCTTTAGTTTTTGGTGAGGTTTTGACTTTGTGTATTTTCTCTGCACAAAAAAGACAGAATCTTACTGTTCCAGCATGGATGCGATTTATAGAAATTTCATGCCCACTGTGCTTTTTTATGCAAAATTCAAGACAAAAACAAAATGAGCAAATAACCTGTAATAAGTTAATAAATAGTAATAGTATATGTAAATAATGTAAATATAATAGAGTACTTGGCTAACATTATTTTGATTAAAAAAAGAGTTAAAGTCATCTCACTGGAACAAAGTGTACCCAATTGGGAAAGTCCCAAACTCTTGTAGTTCACCTCACTATTTGTCAACAGACGTCCAAATAGATAAGGGCAGAGCAGGACCAGGTCCCAACCATGGAGCTACACAGCCTTGGAAAGCTATATAAACAGATTTGGACTGACACACAGTAAAGTGAACTACAAGAGTTATGTACCATCTCGATTGGTTTAGACCTTGTCGCAGTGGGATGGCTTTTACGCTTTTTTTTAATCAAAATAGTGTTAACTATGTTACTTCCATGTACTATTACTGCTCATTTATTTATTACAGGGTATTTGCTCATGTTTTTATCTTAAGTTTTGTATGTTAAAGGGAATCTGTCACCACTTTTGAGCTATGTAACCTATAAATATGGGTATACAGGTTATAGACTGCTGAAAAAAGTCCTCCCTGTGTCTCATATTAGATGCCTTGTTGTTGAGAAACCTGCGTTTATCACCTTATATAAATGAGCTCTTGACAGAAAATACCCAAAAGTGACACCATTCTAAAAATGGATGGATTTAATCTCAAATCCTCATTCAAGAAGTTTATTAACCCTTTGAGTGCTTTAGAGGAACTAAAGCAATGTGGAAAGAAAAAATTAACATTTTATTTTTTTTCACAAAAATTTTACTTTATCCAGAAATTTGTTATATTGCCAAGAGTAACAGGAGAAAATGGACTGCAAAATGTTTTGTACAATTTCTCCTGAGTACACCAATACCGCATATGTGGGGGGAAACTACTGGGTGCACAGCAGGGCTCACAAGGTGAAGGAGCACCGGTTATAATATACTCACCCAGGGGCGGTCCCGCTGCGGTCCGGGTCCGATGGGCGTCGTGGTCCGGGTCCGGCGCCTCCTATCTTCATACGATGACGCCGGGCCTCTCTGACCTTTCCCAGTGCCTGCGCACTGTAGTACTTTGCTCTGCCCTCAACAGGACAGACAAAGTACTCCTGCGCCGGAGCCGCGGCAGGAAGACAAGAAGAGAACGTCATCGAACAGAACCGGGACCGCCCCTGGGTGAGTATAATCTAACCTGTTTTTCTTACCTTTCAGGTTACATCGGGGGCTTATCTACAGCATTACAGAATGCTGTAGATAAGACCCTGATGCCGGTAGCTTTATATCATATACGATTTTTGGGGTGACAGATTCCCTTTAACAGAAGTTTATAATGTAGAGCCGTGAAAATAAAAACATTTTCCATAAAAATGTACATTTAGCCCCAATTGTTTTTATTTTCACAAAGGTAACAGGAGAAAAAGAACCCAAAAATTTGTTGTGCAATTTCTCCTGAGTATGCCGATACCCCATATGTGGGGAAATACTACTGTTTTGGCGCATGGCAGAAAGGAAGGAGTGATGTTTTGGAATGCAGACATTTATGGAATGGTCTGAGGACGTCATGTCACTTTTGGAGAGGCCCTAATGTGCCTAAACAGTGGAAACCCCCAACAAGTGACACCATTTTGGAAACTACACCCATCAAGGATTTTATACAGGGGTATAGTAAGCATTTTGAACCCACAGGTACTACACAGAATTTGATAACATTAGGGCGTCATAAAGAAAAATGTTCATTTTTTTCTTGAAAATATTGTTTTAGCCCCAAATGTATAATTTTCACAATAGATAATAGGTAAAAATAGACCACGTAATTTGTTATGCAATTTCTCCCAAATGCGAAAATACCACATATGTGGTCAAAAACTTCTGTTTGGGCAAAACAGGGCAGGGCTAGGAAAGGAAAGAGCGCCATTTGTCAGGAATATATTGTGAATGCCATGTCGCATTTGGAGATCCCCTGACATGTGAAAACAGCAGAAACTCCCT
This sequence comes from Ranitomeya variabilis, assembly GCF_051348905.1. Lineage (NCBI taxonomy): Eukaryota > Metazoa > Chordata > Amphibia > Anura > Dendrobatidae > Ranitomeya > Ranitomeya variabilis. The sequence goes on from NC_135234.1 coordinate 125,952,914, forward strand.
ACAAGTGACCCCATTTTGGAAACTAGATCCCTAAAAGATTTCATCTAGGGGTGTACTGAGCATTTTTAATCTACAGGTAATTCACAAAACTTTATAATAGTTAGAAGTAGAAATATGACATTTTAGTGGTAAAAATGTAATTATTGTATTTAATGCAATGTTTTCACGTACACAAGGGTTAATAGGTGAAACTAGACCCCACAATTTAACAATTTATTGCACAATGTCTCCCGAATATGGTGCTGCCCCATAAATTATCAGAAATTACTGTTAGGCCACACATCAGGGTTGAGAAGGAAGGAGCTTTTTGGCTTTTGGAGCACAGATTTTGCTGAAATAGTTTATGGGCGATATTTGCGGAGCCCCGAAGGTGTCAGAACAGCACGAAAAAAATAAAAGTGACCCCATTGTAGAAACTGCACCTCTCAATTAATTAATCTACGGCTGCAGTGACTATTTTGTAACATCCAAGCCACTCTTTTTTTTTTGGGGGGGGGGGAGAATTAAAAATCTACCAGTTTACTGGCCATATATTGTGCCCCAATAATGGTGATATGCACATCGTAAATTGTTAAGTTCTCTGTCCCCACTACAATAATGCCAAACATGTGGCCATTTACTGTGGTTTAGTTACAGTGGGGCTCAGAAGGAGGGGGCAGTTGGATTTGGGAGCACAGAATTCACAGGATTTTATACGAGGGGGCGGGAGCCAAGTCGCTTTTCCTGAGACTTTGTTCTACCAGTAACATGGGAACACCCCTATAATTCTAGTGACAGACCTGAGTGGGGGCTGGTTTTGTGTGGGATAAATTAGGGCTTTTATTGGTAACCTTTTTGGGTACATAACATTTTTTGATTGCTTCCAGAACAAAGCTGGGATCACATTCTTGTGTTCTACGCTGAGTACTAGCGTCTGGGTTTCTGTGTAAATCCCATAAAAATATGATTCAGACAAAACCCCCAGCGGAACTACTTACAATAACGAGGCAGATAGAGACACGTCGTACTCCGCTTAGCGTCTACTCCGGTGGTATCCATCTTTTTAGGCATGCACAGAGATGGGGTCGCCCACACTTGTGCACTAAAAAGATGCCTAAAATGATGGGACACCGCCGGAACACAGACCAGTCCAAAGAGACTCTATCTGGCTCATAAGTGAGTGCTTCTGTTGGGGGTTTGTCTGAATCACAGTTTTGGGGAATTTACATGAAAACCCTGACGAAAGCGCTCAGCGGAGAGTGCAGGATAAATGTGAGCCGAACCTTATTCCGATTTTTGGGAGGTAGAATGAACAAGCAGACAGCAGTACAACAATAGTTCTTATTCTTATTTTTGTGTGGTTCAACGTTTTGTATAAGTGATAACGCAGCTTTATTCTTTGGATTGGTGCCATTACAGCAATATCAGATTTATATCTTTTTGCTGTCACACAGCAAAAATGCTTTTTTATAAGAAGTATTTTTTTTCGTCGACATATTCTGATAGCTGTAACATTTTTGGTGAACAGAGCTGTATGAGGGCTTATTTTTTGCAGGACGAGTCACAGATTGTTTTAGTACCATTTTGGGGTACATAATGCTTTTTGATCGTTTTTTATAAAGATTTTTCAGACATAGAATGAACAAAAACTCACAATTCAGTTATTGTTTTTTTATTTTTTGCACCGTTTGCCGAGTGGTAAAAATGATAAGACTGATTTGTTCATCAGGTTGGTACAATTACAGCCAGGCGCGGACTGGGCCGGGTGGCAAAGGGGCGTGTGCCCCCCGGGCCGGTCACCAAGCAGCTGATTCGGGCTGCTGGTGGCCGGCGCTGTGTTCTCTATGTCCTGGCAGCTTCCTCACAGTGGAGCAGACATGCCCCGTGCCCCCTGTGTGTGCGGCCGGCTGCTGAGGAAGAGGGAAAACTGCTGCATGTAACTGCTGGAGATCTGCATGTGGGCGGCTCAGATATCAGTGAGTACAGTAGTACCTTCAGCTCTGTGTGTGGAGAGGAGATGGACGTGGCTGCTCACCTCCCGATTAGTCCGGGGCCGGTCCCTATAGTATCAGTGGCCGCTCTGCTGATGCTCACAGATTTATTGCAGGGGTCTGAACTTTCACCCTGTCAGTGCCAGGTCATCGGCTCCAGGGTCACCAGACTGCAGGAAAGTTCAGTCTCCTGCAATAAATCTCCCTATACTGAGAGTGAGCAGAGACTGTCTGCAGAATCCAGCACTGGAGTGATCACGCCTGAACCTGGTGACTGGGCATCACATGCTATATACATGGCCCTGTATATATACAGTGCATGTATGTCCTGGGCCAGGTGCAGGATTAATCCATCCAGTGTATATAACATTGTGTACCTGTGCCTATAGTATACCCCTATCGGGCGTAACTACAGAGGTTGCAGCGGGGCCCGGAGTGCTAAGGGGCCCCTAAGCACGCTGAGCTACAAAATGGGCCGCCGGCCCTCTAAATCCTCTGCACAGGCCATGGTGCGTGCTCTCTTGGTGAACGCGCTGACCAAGGCCGTGGCGGCCCACATGAGCACGGCCCTCGTTCTTGCTTGCGTACATGGCTGCAGCCTTTGTCAGTGAGGGAAAACAGGAGAGCGCACGCACCAGGGCCTGTGCAAAGGTTTGAAAAGGCCGCCACCGCGCGCAGAGACGCCTGAGCCTCACTGTGTCTGACCCTGGCCAGAACCAGTATCAGAGAACAGTGCTCTCCTCACCAATCCCTGGCCTGCATCTGCTCCACATCCTCCGCACCTCCGATGCTGGC